>NW_015539842.1:634282-646060 GCF_001515605.1 Sinocyclocheilus anshuiensis | reverse complement strand
AGGAAGACGTTCTATGGCCTCCTTCCTCAAGAGGGTTTCTACTTCTTGTTCCAATACCAGAGCCTGCTCGGGGGCCCACTAATGTAGGAATAACCCCATTGAAGCGAGGTGGGCGAGAACCGAACTGAATTCTGTAACCGCTCTCTACAGTCTGCAGGATCCATTGTGAGTTTCCACGCTGCCAGAAAATCTACTAAGGGAACCAGTCTCTCGAGACTGGCGTCTGGTGTTACTAGAAGAGCCACTTCGGTGCCCTGAAGCGGTTGACCGGCAGGGAACAACCGATCTATGCTCTCTAGTGCCCTCATCTGAGGGGGCGAGCTTTCCTGTGCCATACCGTCGCCGGGCGGCAGCTGGGAATTTTGCTCACCAGAACCTGCTGGGCCCTGAAGCACCGGGGGTGGCAGGGGCATCAGTCCTGATGGTGGAATTGTCAGGACCGTATGGCCGAGGTCCTCTTAGACATAATAACGGTCCGCAGATCTGTTTTCTGTCTAGAAGACCCCGGCCGAGAGCGTCGCCCCGTCCCCTGATCTTTCTGCGGGGGAGTACGGGTCGCAACACTCCTTTTCTGGGTCTGGCGATATGAGGAGCTAGACGGCTGGGACCGCTCCCGCTCAGCAGTCCCAAATACCTGGGGGCGGCAAGGGAGGAAGCGCTGGAATGCCGCCGCTTGCTTCTTCGGGCCTTGAGACAGGAACCAAGGTTTCTTCCACATGTCTAAGGCACGTAAGCATCGCCGCGTGACCTTGATCATGCGAAGCGGATTCTCCCTCGGGGAAAATCCTTTGGTTCTGAGCCACCACTGCAAGGGTCTCATGTACAGCAGGCCAAAATGTATCATGTTGTCATGTCACCATCAGACCCAACATTCTCTGAAACTGTTTGACAGTAAGTGACTGGCCTTCTCTCACTCCCCTCACGGCTGTGAGAATCGCTTCGATACGAGCAGGAGACAACTGTGCCTGCATCGTTGTCGAATCCCACACCAAGCCTGGATAAGTGGTCCCCTGTATTGGAGAAAGTACACTTTTCTTGGCGTTCAGCCATAACCCCAGCTCTCTTATATGGGCGAGGACGACATCTCGATGCCGAGCCGAGGGAGGAAGCGCTGGAATGCCGCCGCTTGCTTCTTCGCCTCCTGAAACCTCTCGACGACAGTGTCTACTGCGCCGCCGAAGAGGCCAGAAGGCGATAACGGGGCATCCAGCAGGAAGAATCTGTCCTTATCTTGTAACCCGGACAGATTCAACCACAGGTGTCGCTCCGTGGCCACGAGAGCTGTCATGGAACGGCCGATGGCTCTGGCCTTTTCCTTGGTGGCCCGAAGCAACAGATCTGTGGCCCGATGCAGTTCGGCGACTGCGTCGGATTCCTCTCCCTCCCTAGTGTACAGGTCTTTTAGCAGGTCGGCCTGGTTCGCCTGCAACACCGCCATAGTGTGCAGACATGCACCAGCCTGACCTGCCGCCGTATATGCTTTCCCAACCAGGCTGGATGTTAGTCTTACTGGCCTGGTGGGAAACTTCGGGGCCTTCAGGGACGATGCTGAGGATGGGGACAGATAGCTCGCGAGTGTCTGTTCCACCGGATGAAGTAACGGCTGTAGAACCCTGATTCTTTCTCGAGAGGAGGAGCACGTTCTATGGCCTCCTTCCTCAAGAGAGTTTCTACTTCTTGTTCCAATACCAGACCCTGCTCGGGGCCCACTAATGTAGGAATATGGAAATGAGGTGGACGAGAACCGAAATGAATTCTGTAATCTCTCTCTACAGTCTGCAGGACCCATTGTGAGACATTCGGCAGAAGTTTCCACGCTGCCAGAACATCTACTAAGGGAACCAGTCTCTCGAGACTGGCGTCTGGTGTTACTAGAAGAGCCACTTCGGTACCCTGAAGCGGTTGACCGCGATTCTGAGGATGGGGACAGATAGCTCGCGAGTGTCTGTTCCACCGCCGGCACCGCCCCATATCCCTTCTCATTCAGCCCCGTGATGTTAGAGTAATTGGATACAGTGGGGCTAAAGAGTCGGGACGAATATGGTTTATTCCACGATCTCGAAAGCTCAGAATGGAGATTGGGGAAAAACGGAAGGCCCGGACATGAAGATTGTGATCTTGATCTAAGGAAACGCTCGTCCAACTTGCTTTTGGGACGAGCGTCCTGTTTCTCGGCTGGCCATTCGATGTTCAGTTTAGCTACAGCACGAGTAACAACCTCCACGAGCTCCTCATACGCGAGGAACTGTGGTGGCGAGTCCACAATCTCCTCCGTGTCGACTCTCGTCACATCAACCTCCTCGGAGGAAGATAGATGAAGCGCCTGGCCCTCTCTTGGGGGGGGAAGAAACCGCGGGGCGGGCTTCCGAATCCTGAAAGGGGGCCGTGGATCTAGCGGGTGAGGACCGAGATAAGGACGAGCCCGTCTCGGATCCCTCCGCTAAATCCACTTGCAATCCCCACGATAACAGCCGCCGCTGTGCCTCAGCAACAGCGAGGCCGGACCCAGCAGGATCGCGAGCCTGGCAGCTTTCATCGAAGACGGCCAGGCGGGAGTGAAGCACACGGAGCGGGAGAAGCTCACAATCATGGCAGGCAGCCCCCTCGAGAGCTGCCCGTGCATGCTCCGTTCCCAAACAGATGACGCACAAATCGTGTGTATCCCCACCCGAGATATAACGTGGGCAGGGAGGAACACACGACTTGAAACGCCGTCCGCTCGCCACATTTTTTGATTTACTCTTTGCCATTTTTCTCTTTTTCTTACTTGCTTAACTTTTAACTGACTGAGTGCTTTGCATACATTCACACACACACCACAGATGCGCTCGCTAAAGAGCAAAAGCTAACATGTGCGCTTGCCGGACACGCCTTTATGCTTCCTGGTTGCTTATGTCACCCCGCTCGTGACGTCTCGCTTCGCTATTGGACTGATTTCACACATGCTTCAGTACGGTGTCTCAACGGGGGTGTTCCCAAAGCGTTTGATGCAGCACGAGTTCCTGAAGGGGAAACTAATACTTTTATTCAGTCAATGTGCATTATACTGATCAAAAGTGACAGTAAAGACATTTATAATGTTACAAAATATTTCAAATAAACACTTTTATTAATTAACAAATATAACAATTAACAAAATATTAATAATAGAATAAAAAAGCAGCAAAACTGTTATAAACTTTAATTATAATAAGAAATTATTTTTAAGCCCCAAGTCAGCATATAAAAATGATTTCTAAAGAATTATGTGACACTACGAAAATTCAGCTTTTTGATAATTTAACATAGAGTAAAATATATTGAAATCAAAAACATTACAATAATATTTCACAGTATTATAGTTTTACTGTATTTTGATCAAACAAATGCAGCCTTGGTGAGCATTAAGAGCATGAGCATAAAAAAAAAAGAAACTTACTGACCCCAAACTCTGAATGGTCTACTTCCAATGACCCATACGATATAGGTCAAGTCATCTGAAGATGTCACTGTCAATCTTCCCCTCTGTCAAAGCTTTGAAATCTCATTTGATGTAGTGGAGAGGAAAATGAGTTCATTTCAGTTTGTTCCTCACATAAAGCTTTCATATAATATGGCTTCAGAAGACTTGGAATATAACGCACGTTGACTACTTTTATGAAGTTTTTTTTTTTTTTTTTTGGGATAGGACTGTTATTTTGTGGAAAAAGAGTTGCCAGAACAATTCTGAAATGGTTTGGTATGACATGAGGGTGAGTAAATAATGACAGAACATTCATTTGTAGGTGAGCTATACCTTTAAGCCAAACTCAGTTGGGCTTTGGCTGGTGGGCAGCTGCAGCTGGTTTCTCCGGTTCTGTTTCCTTGGAGATTATTCCAAAATTGTGAATGTTGATGCAGTTTTCCCCTGGGAGAGCGAAGCTGTGGTCTCCTGGGGTCCCCGCTCTCCATCGCCCCTTAATTACTCCTGAGAAGTGCTCAAATTTACTGATTAACTGCATCAAAAGAGATTTAATGAGAATTCATGTTTAATCATGCATCTTTTGTCTGGTTAACCACATGTTGTTTCAGCCTTTATGTGCATGTGGGGGAAAGAGTTAAGAAGCAGGTGTGTGAGAGGGTCATTTTTCGCTTTTTTTAATTTGACTTTTGAGAACTTATTATTTCCTGGTTTCTAATTTTGGAATTTCAATTTGGAAATTTAATAAGAGCCATGCTGCTTTCAGTTTAGAGCAAGCATGAAATAAAGTTAATCGCTTGTGTTGCCAGACATCTTTTTTGCAACCACATTTTTCCATATTTCTCAATTATCTCTCCGAAAATGAAGGTTCTGTTGTAACAGTCCATAGTTCTGTTACTATGGTTTTAGTAGGTTGTAGTACTACTCCTGTCCTCTAGGGACTCTAAGTTGCTCTCCTCCTCTAGCTTAAATCCCTGTGAGGTAGTAGAGGAAGAGAGAGGACAGCTGATCTGTGACTGGAGTGTGCATGGGTAGTACTACTCCTGTCCTCTAGGGACTCTAAGTTGCTCTCCTCCTCTAGCTTAAATCCCGGTGAGGTAGTAGAGGAAGAGAGAGATCTGTTTGGTGAAGTGGAAGCATGGTTTTTCTCCTCGAGTAGTCAATGCAGTAGAGTCCAGATTGGGAAATATGTGTTTCCCAACACATAGTGTTGTATACTAGTATTGGTATTTAGTATTAGTATTGGTAGTTAATTACTACTAATATGTACAAGGGGGATGTGAGGAGCATTTCCACTGTGACACTACTACACAGAAACCTATAGTGGATCTTTTGGGAATATTCGTTACTCAACTACTAAAGCCTTTGTTGGGAAGCACTTGGTGGATGGTTATCGGGTTAGATTCTTGTTTTATGCTCATTGAACAAGACATCATCAGCATCATTATCATCGTCATCGTACTCTACGTTGAGTTCAACGGACATTCTCCAAAGGACAGTTGGGATTCTAAATGGACAATGGTCATATAAGGTTTTTCATTCCAAAATTCACTTTGGTTTTCTATGATGTTTGCCTTTATGCTTACTGGTTTGTTGATACCACTTTCAAGTCTTCTTTAAATGAGTATGCTGATTTATTTCGCTTTATTTTTCTTTGTCTGTTGTTTTTGCCCGTTCTTAATTTTCAATAATAATCTGGTATAACTCTTCTATCTGTGTTGGTACAAACTTTATTTCTTATCTCGGTTGACATTTGATTGAATAGTATTTTAGGTGCTTATATTAAATGTGGTTGGTGGGCCCCTCCCTTAAAAATTATCATTAGCTGTGCCTTTTAAAAAGAGGAGGACGGTTATACTGTTTTCTGGAACAATTACGCACACCCACAGCATTCACACACACACACACACACACATTCACACACGCAAGCGGAGACTGGAGAATAATTACATCTGAAATATGTATTATCATTCTCAATTTCATGCAGTCTCATTCTAAGTATGCATCTTTTTCCAAATTGATTACAGTTCTCATTTTCATAAAATTAGTTTGAATATCTAAGAGAGAGGTTCTCTGCCAGCTTGGTGGGACAAATCTCTGGTGCTCAGTGATATCTTTATAACTTATAATAGCATTGGCATGCATTATGTATAGATTATGTGCATTTATTTGTGTGTGCTTCTAAAAAAAGACTTTATGTTGACCTTTAAGAGATGTATAAGTTATTTGTATTTATATTTTAGTTTAATTAGCATATTCTGCAAAAGAAAGGTAATGATCTGGCATCTGAGCTCTGTATAAATTGCTAATCAAAATAATTATTAATTATTTAATGCATTTATGTTGATGAGGAAAAACAGCTTGTGTTCATTTATGAATTTATAAAGACCTATTAGTCATTTACAGGTATGAAATATAATGCATGGATAATTAGCTCACACACAACTCTGAAAACTCCTGTTATGCATTTAATTCATTTTCACAACACTGGCTGAATTTGACCTGGAGAGAAATTATTTCTCTGTGATAAGAGTATATTCAGAGGTGAGCACTTAGAGAACAGCATAATAATAATTATCTTGTTTATACCCTTTTTTACTTTCTTAAGCAGAGATTAATTTCAATAAGAAAGTGACCATTTTTGTTTAAAAAAAGGTAATTAAATACAATAGCTAAAATAATCACATGGTTATGTAACAGCTGATTATATATAAACAATCTATTATATATCAAAATAATTTTCCTTTTATGCTTGTGTTGATACATTTAAAAAGTGAAATATTGACAGTATGATATTTGAAAGGTAAGATTAATGTAGTAATTCAAATTAACAATTTGAGGATAGTTTTGAGTTTCTTGAGACAAAAATATAATGTTCAATATCATTTACTTACGGTCATGTATTATTTTCATAGCAGCATTAAAATGATTGAGTCATTGAGAAGCCATACGCTAGCTTTGTGAGAAACTGAAATGTTATCACTTGAAAATAATACAATTTTTATGTTTGCAACAAGGTTGCATTTTTGGGTGAAGTATTCCACAAACAGAGGTCTGTGCCAGAAATTCATCCACTAATTTATACAAGCTTTCTGACATATTTATGATCAGCAGACATATGATACGCTCAAGTAAAAGAGCTTCTGTCTAATCCTGATGCTAATTAGGAAGGTTCATCATCCAATCCAGAAACAGAACAGACGTTTGGAGGATCATTTAGAACAGCACAAGTACATCACTCTACTGTGAGTTTTCGGGACCGTGATTAGTGTGAGAAAATGAAATGAATAAAGTCACAGAAAACCTGACATGACAGGTTACAACGGCAGCTCTGAGAAAACATACACAGACCTTCAGAGGATCTCCTCCCCATCATTTGCTGAGAGCCCACAGCATGGAAGAATTCACAGATGTGACCTCTTTCATACCCTATCTCAGTTGTTTCTCCCAGACAAATGGAGAGCAAACAGAGAATTTCCATAAGCCTTTATCATTCTACTCTACAGAAAAAAGACTCTATCTGCTATATTTTTAGAAGAGATCTCAACACTTCTAAAACTAATTTGCACCAAAATCTGCCATCAAAAACCTTATAAAAATATACGTATTAAAAAATAATTACAAAATAAACTAAAATATGTACAATAAATAAATGTGTAAAATAAATTCAAATATGTAAATAAATTAATAAATATGACAATAAAAAAAAAACATTTACATATAAAATAACCCCAGCAATCTCAACAATTCTCAAATTCCCAACAGTGCTCATGTTTGCTAAGACACTAAGAAGTCATAGATCTCAAAATAAATAAAATATTGATAAAATTACAATATATTATTAAATAATAATAACAATAATAATAATACAAGAATACATTTGCATATTAAATAAAATTAAAACCTATAGTTGTTAAATTAATTTATTTATGAATTTATTTAATTACGTACATTCGTACATACGTACGCACGGATATATTCTATTTTATTCTATCGTACTCTACTGTACTCTACAGGGAAAATAAACTTCCACACGATCCCCGATTATGTTTTTTTTTTTTAATGTTTTTTTATTATGTTAAAAAGAATATAGTATGCACATGAGATGGCACTACATTACTGCATATAACAATTTTGTTCTGATTGTTCAAAGCGTAATAGTGGACAAAAAAAAAAATAATTATATGTGTATATATATATATATACTATATATTACATATCAGAAGCCTGTATCACAACGTGCTACAAACAAATATCAACATTATTGAATGAGGTACCAATGTTCAAATGAAACCTACAGAACTAAAATCCTACATTCTTCTGATCTTCTCTCAGACAACTGAAATGAATGTGAAAGTTTTCTGAGCAACCTGAGAGTGTACATAACTCCAGAGAGTCTCCTTACTGTCTCTGACCATCTGTAATCAAGTCAGGAACCGTCTGTGGCAAGCCATCAGGGTTCAAACCAGTGTGGACCAGTCTCTTCACAATCAAGACAAGCCAAATCAAGCCAAAATGAAAGCTATTTGAGGTGGCAGACGAGAGATGCCGTCTTGATGAGAGAAGGAAGCATCAGTCTGTGGACAATCAGTTCAGAAGTGCTGTCTTTCCTGTGTCTGTCTCTGTCCGTCTAATCCTTTACCCAGGCCTGTACGTATCCCCATTACTGCTGCGGATCTAATGATATTCTCTATTTCACAGCAACAAAATGACATGAAAAGGAAATCGATGCGATGCTTTTATATGTTGTGATGGCTACGGTTTAAAGAGATGTGTTAAGAGAGAGAAAAGGTTTTTGTTCCTCTAGTGATTAGTGTATCAAACCGCCATTAACAGTAGACTCTCTATTAAGTACCTTGCTAATAAAACCAAAGATTAATCATCTCTTCCAAGGCTTAAATTATTCACTGGCCTCATGTTTCTCACTGTGGGCTATAAAGCTGTCCAGCGTGCTATGAGATGGGGTCAAACACTGAAGCCCTTTATAGAGGGCTATGGCTGAAGCCTCCCAGTGGAGATGCATGACACATTATATGAATTAAAGATGAATTACAGTGATGCTTTCCTTCTGATATTCACCAGAGAAGATCTAATGCCTTAAAAGTGTGTTTTAAAATGTAACACCTGTTTAAGTTCACAAAGCACTCTTGCAGGGGTTTCAAAGTCAACATTAAAACAAAATGTACTTTCATGAAAATAAATAACATTCACCAGTTAGTTATGCACAATAAGAAATTAATGGTATTATTGTGCATAATTAATTTGTAAATGTTATTACATAAAAAAAAAATACATTTCACTGTATTTTGCCTGTTCTGTTGTAAGTAATCTGAAAGATTCCTAAATGCATCTACTTTCGGAAGGCCAAAAAAAGTGCTTTTGCCTAGAAACACACAGCAGGATCTTATCTTTGCACAATCAGCTTGTAACACTCCAAAGAGAAAGGAAAACTTGAAATTGCATCATATGACTCCTTTAATATATTTATTGACATATGTATGGCTTATTTATTATTCATGTTTTTATTGACCTTAACACAAACATACACAGACACAAAATGGAAAGAAAGAAAGAAAGAAAGAAAGAAAGAAAGAAAGTGTTTTTATTTTACTCTTTATTAAACGCATGATAGTTTTGTAATTTCTTTTATAATAGATTTTCAGATTTTCATAATTTATGACTGAAAATGTGGGACTAGGACAACAACAAAATAATAACAACTTTGATTAAAGGTATTTAAAAATTAGAAAAACTATTATGAAGAAATGGTAAAAAGTGTTCAAGACACTTTTAATGTGTTAAAGGAAAGAAAGAAAGAAAGAAAGAAAGAAAGAAAAAGAAAGAAAGAAAGAAAGGAATGGAACGGAACGGAATAGAATAACTTATTTACAGAATATTAATCTTTATCAAGGGATAGATATATTTACTGATATCACATTCCCAATTCCCAATAGCAATATTCTTGGAAATATGTCATATTATGCACACTTGTAAATGCGTTCAAGTTGACTTTAAAATCAGATTACACTTGTATGATCTTTTTAGTGTTATGTGACATCTGTAAGAGTATGGTTGCAGTTTGCAGTTCATTTCAGTCAATTCCAGTGAGGATTCTCCTGCCTGATGTTTATTCCCTAAAACCACAAAGCCAGAAATTTGTGGATGATTGCAAAAAGGGAACTAAATTCTCCAACCATCTATGAGGGTTGTTATAAGCTATGTATTTTGAACCATTTTTGTCAGTAAAAAAAACTAGTTTTGACACAAAAAAAGTTTTCCCAGGGTGTTCAGTGTAGCTCTGGCTTATAGGGGACCAAAACTGTTTGCTTTTAAACTACCTTTCCTGGTTATACTGTGCAGACTTAGAAAAATAAAAAATAAAATAACAAAAAGCCTTTCAAAATATTTCATTAAATGAAATGGAGGCCGATGTGAGTGGTTAAAATTAATGAGCAAAATAATGGAGTAGTTACCAAACTAGTACAAAACAAATGGTCTTAGGCTGTTATTGTAAGTAATGCTGCCTTTCTAAAATCTTCCTAATAGTTAATTTAATGCTGCGTTGTTACGATTATGGGAAATAATAGCAAATTACTAAAAAGAAGCATTACCATTGGGATATTTTGAGATTGACAGTGAACTTGACCTTCAGCCTCCACATTGTTTCAGATTTCATCCCCTTCCTTCAATGTGAGTCCCAGTGGTTTATGGGACGGGGAGCAGCCCTCCACAATCGACTGTATTCTGGTATGGAATGAACACTTTTCACAATCTAAGGCCTGTTTTGATACGATACAATTACTATAAAATATTAATAATATTTTGCACTACAACTACAGAGTACGAAAAAATAAAAATAAAAACACCTTTGGATCCCTGAATGAATTGTTCGGCATACAAACGAACACTCCCCTGTTCTAAGACAGTGGTCAGACAAAGGCCGGCGTTATTGATTGAGATTGTGTTCTGATAGCCTCTCTCAGCCTGCGGTCACACCCTCTCTATGCTCTTCAGACGCTCTGAAACGCCAGCGATCAATACAAGCCTCGCGCTGCCGCCAGCCGCTGCTTATTCTCTAACCTGGGGCTTCCTTTGTTGTTTATTTTTCCGTTTCGGCTCAATGAAACAGATCTGAACTTGAATAAATATAATCTTGTGTGCAGTGAAGTGCACATGGAAAGGCGTGGCGTGTAAAGTGGCAGAGATTAAAACGTCTCAGTCCTTTAAATGTGTGTGATGTCTATCGGTGAGTCATAATGGTTTAGTTTAAAGACTCCAGGATCTGTTGCTTGTCTAAATACACATGCACATTAATTAAATTAAAATGATGAAAGCTAAAAGGGGTAATATTTCTTCCTCACTTACTGGCCACATTCAGTATACACTACAGCTTAATTTGGTTGTCACTACACCTTTTAGTGCTTAATCCTGTTCTGTACACACACAGTTCATTCAAAACCGAACTGACTCCCAAAAAATGTCGGTAGTGGCAACCACATTAATCAGTGTAAATGGAAGCAAAATAGTTGCGAATGACATACTTAAATGTATATAAGAATTGTGTCTTCTCTGTATGCGCGGTGCAAGAAATCACAGTGCATGTTTTGAAAGTGTTGCCAGATCTTGCTAGAAAAAAATAAATAAAAAAGAACAAGCCCATAATTAACTCAAATCTAAATATTGGAAATAAGCCACATACAGTACCAACTTATTGCAACCTGCCTACTTTATTAACTCCATAAACTGGATCGCTTTATAAGCAAAGCCCAAAGATGCTTAATAAGTGTAACTTATAATGTGGACATGGCAACCCTTCAAGAGCATGCAAAGTATCATTCTAAACAAATAAAACAGTTGCTCTGTTAACGGTGGTTTAGATAAATATTACTTTGGTCATAGTTTTTGGTTGCTGTGATGTTACATACACACACAAAACTTTAATTTAGGGGTTTCACTCCTTGTTTAAATGCAGTTGTCACTCCAGCAACTTTACAGTGTGCATGTGGCCTAATGCAGGGGTTTTCAACCCCAGGGGGGCGCCAGCACCTGTCAAGGGGGGCGCGAGCATCAGTTAATTCAGAGACGTTCTCTTGAGAATTGATGAATTTGAGTTAACAAATCTTTAGCCATCCACTAGGGGGCAATCTGACTCCCACTGCTAGTCGACAGAGCAGAGTTGGCTCGAGTATCAGTTACACTCAGTGTTGCCAAGTCCGCGGTTTTCCCGCGGAATTGGGCTACTTTAACACTTGCCGCGTTTTGTAGTTTTGGGCTAGTTTTGAGTAGCAATTAGGCGGGTTTTGTTGTGAAAACCTGGCAACCCTGGTCACGCTTATTGA
>NW_015539842.1:631852-633983 GCF_001515605.1 Sinocyclocheilus anshuiensis | reverse complement strand
ACAGCCTCTTTGCAAAGCGTGCTGTATATCAAGTGCACAAAACAAATATTTTTGGAGGTTAGCTTCAATAAGTGCACATGTTGGTCTTGGTCTTGAGAGTTAGTGTGCTTTCATAGAACGATTTGTTTCCAGTAAACAAGGTGAACAGCTCTTTTTCTTTCTTTGCTTTAAATCTCTTTCTGCCTCATAGGCCACTTTCCCTCTGTCTTGACCCATTAAAATGACTATAAAATTGTTAACAAATAATCAAAATATTTTATAATAAACAATTAATTATATAATAATAGTAATTATTATTAATAAAATAATAGATAGCATAGAAAATATTAAATAATAAATGTATTGCAAAAATACGATTGTACTATAAAACAATAATACATGTATTTAAATTAATGCTTTTATTTTATATTACTATTGTAAAATTAGAGTACAAATATTACAGCTTAATTTCCTCATTTTCAAACACTGAACCATCAAACTTTATGTTGGCAGTAGCGAGACATGTGTACACTCTGAAACCTGCAGCACATATTTTTTTATTTAAATTGCAGCCTTCACAATATCGATTTTATTTTGAAATATCTCTTGGCCATATACGTCATCTGTAGTGTCCAGATTAAGCTTAAACCAGTTACAACAAGCACATGCACCATATCTCGAACCAAAGCAGATTCAGCAGATTTTCTGGTCAAATAGAAAAGCTCTAGTGTGAATGCACACCCTGCAACCATCCGACCTGCAAACCTCACAAGCACTGAGCCTGAGCAGTCCAGCAAATAATAGACACCGAACACACAGTTCCCCTCATAAGTCACCTTTCTAAAAGGGGGATTGTCGACAAAGTACCAGTGAGTTGCACTGGGAGTCTGAGGAAAGTTTAGTGCAAGTAATGATAGGGATTAGAGTTGGTTTTATCAATCTCGACCCCATTAGACTTCAGTGTCTTCTCTTGGATGTCTTCCTCTGAAACAAAGGCCAGCATCTGGAGCGGCTATCAGAGAACTCCCACCAGCTATCTGTAACAGATCGATACGTGCAACTCCCACACACCCGCTGAGTGTTGGCTGACATACAGAATCACACACACACACAACCCTGCCAGGGCTGCAAAACAGCACATCAAAGCTCCATCTCATGGAAGATTTCCAACGGGATGTCTTATTTAAGCTTTCATGTCTGATTATGTAATACAGTGATGTATTTGAAATCATGGGCAAAGAGAACAGCAGCGTACAAAAGCAGGCTCTTGTATGCATTAGGCTTAATGCACGATACTGTAACAGTACTGTTACCTACAATTCCTGAGGTTGCATTTGCATTTCAGTTATACTGGCAGATGCTCTTACCGAAGCAACTAACGTGAAAGCATGCACTGCATACTGAACATTTTCAATGCAGGTCATACAGGACAGTGTAATTGAGTAACTAGTCTAAGTTTTAGATGGCACGCCTACAAACCGCCCACAGTGATTGGTTGGCTTCATACAATGTATTTTTCAATAGCGAGATCAGTGGTTTGCTTTTCTGGTAACAAGCCACTTTGTGCAATGACAAAATGATAAACGGTTGTCTTGTTGTCGCACTGCAATCACAGTTTTACAGTCAGACGAGCTCAGGAAGTAATATAGAGTCTGCAAGTTCACTTTAGAAAATTTGTTTAGCTGAAAGTTTTTTTTTGGATTCACAGACGTTCCTATGCAATTTTTGCAATTGTATTTAATTAACAGTACATTAATATGCCCAAGTTTAGTCCTCACCCTAACTGAGATTGTTCTGTTTTGAATAAAATACAATTCTGATTTAACAATTTTAGCAAAATTATTTATTTATACTACTAGAGCAATTACAATTAGCAAAATTAGATATTATACTTGTCATAGAATATTAAATTAAAAATATCTTGAATTAAGTTTATTTTTCTTATCCAATTGGCCATTTGTCTGGCTTAGATTTGATTAAATGAATGAATGGATGAATGAATAAATGTGGTAAAAAAAAAAGCAATACTTTCCTGAAAACTAATATTGTCTTACACAGTTTAAAATGATCTTGTAAAATTTGTTTTGATCATGTTTAGGAAAACAGTAAACAAAACAAAAAAATAAATAAATAAATAAATAAAATAAAAAAA
>NW_015539842.1:630896-631749 GCF_001515605.1 Sinocyclocheilus anshuiensis | reverse complement strand
TGTGTGTGTGTGTGTGTGTGTGTGTGTGTGTGTGTGTGTGTGTGTGTGTGTGTGTGTGTGTGTCTTTGTGTGTGTGTGTGTGTGTGTGCTTGTTTGTGGTGGGCCAGGTGTCTAAAGGAGATTTATCCACTGTTAAACGTGAAAATCTTTGAGAAAGATGATTTACATATCTATTAAGCATTAACGACAGGTCGTTTGGCTTCCTGCATAACATTGTACACACATTTTAGATCTCTGGAGGCTGACGCCAGGCCCTTTCGATGTTTTACACACACGCACACACACACACTTTCTCAGTGTCCGGCTGCACGCATGCACACTGCTCATTAATCACGATGGTGGGCAAATGTGACAGGTGAGCAGAAGGTGCGACACAGCCTCACCTTTCTCCGTGCTCTGCAGGAATATAAACATCCTGCGGCACAGCTATGCAGACTCATCCTGACCCCCCCACCCCCACCCCTTTCATCTCCTGCCTTATTCTTGCAATGTGGTCACATTTCTGTTTTGAGCTTCCATAAATGTGTAGTATTCCTGCCACCTTACTGCTCTCACTTCCTCTGCACACATTACCCACATCCTGCTCGCTCATTATGACACGCCACTTCACAGCTACCTACATTACTACATATAACTGGGCTTGTGCTTTGTACTTGTACATAGTATTAAAAAATTGATCAGGTATTTAAAAAATTAACTGGTCAAAATGATACTTAAAGGAACAGTTTACCCAAAAATTTGCAGAAAATGTATTTCAATCATGACAACTCTCGGAAGATTTGCATGGTGATGGATATGACAATGTTAATGTATTTGGTCTTGGCGGAATAGGGCCCCGATCCCACCGAATGCA
>NW_015539842.1:627472-630790 GCF_001515605.1 Sinocyclocheilus anshuiensis | reverse complement strand
TGTTTTTTGTCCATACAATGCGAATCAATGGTCATCAAAACTGTTAGGTTACCAACAGCCTTCAAAATATCTTCTTTTGTGTTTCATAGAAGAAAGAAAGTCATGCAAGTTTGGAACAACATGAGTAAATGATGACAGAACATTTTGGTGAGCTATTCCTTAAAGTAACCTTTCACATCTGTAAAGTTAAAAAGTGGTTAGTGCCACTTTTAAGTTTTAACCCAGGTTTACTGCTCCAAAACATAATCCAGAATAATGTCAACACAGGATTAAAAATTAATGGGTTAATGATTTTTTTTTTTTATAATTTTTTTTCTTATAATCCTTTATTCATACAATAGTAGAAAGAAAGAAAAGAAAGAAAGAAAGAAAGAAAGAAAGAAACAAACAAAGAAAGAAAAAAAGAAAGAAAGAAAGAAAGAAAGAAAGAATAGTTTTGACATTTTACAGGGTACATTAGAGAGACAGAGAGAGAGAAAGAGAGATATGGTGGAAGAAACAGAATAGAGAGATGAGAGATTGAGGAAGACACTGGCTAAAAGTGTTTTAAACCAGATCTGATGTTTATTAAAGACTCTGCTCCCCGTAGGCCCACACTCATAGCACCTTAATTATGGAAGTCCTTTATTCATCTCTTACTTACCAAACGCCCACCCGTCCTCATGCTCTCCCCAACAGGCTCTTTTTTTCCCCTCACTCTCTCTCTCTTTTGTTCTGTTTTTCTTTGGTGATTTCCCTTCACTAGAGGTGGTATCAGAGTATTGGATCAGTGGTGGCACCCTACAGAGAGCCGCGGTGTTATTTTACCACAATCGAGGTCTTGATGTTTGTTTTCCACCTTCTTTAAAGCCTAATGTTCATCCAGTGATGCTAATTACTTGCGAGAAAACAAACACCCCAGCAGAATAAGAACTTTTTCCTGGAGTTTTCATAAAGATTTGAAATCAAAGACTATTCTAACATTTACTCATTCAAAAAAGCACTGCTTTGGTGTCATGGTAATTCATATATACAGTATATATATAAAAATATTTAAAAATAAAATACAATAAAGTAATTTTAAATAAAAATAAATTAAATACAATTAAACAATTTTTAAATAATAAACTCCATAAAACATCTGCTGAACGTTATTAAATAAAAAGGCTTTCGTGACATATTGCAGATTACTACACAATGAATAGATGTCTGTAAGCATGTTATCAGGATACAGCCATAAATGTCATCATGGAGGAAAAAGATGCACATTATGAACTGTCAAAAAGTTCAAACTGCAGGTTAATAATTTGCACCTGAATCACAATAGACTCTGTTATTCGTAGCCTTCACTGTCAGGTTGGCTTTTGTTTTCATTCATTCAGTCAGTCACATTCGGGGCCTTGGGAGATTTCTGCAAAATGGGTTCATACTGTAGGAGTTGTGTGGAAAGATGATCAAATATCCACACTGAATGTTCAGTTCTCTTTCTTTTCTCTCTTTTTTTTTATTTTTTATTTTTTTATCAGATGAACAGATATTTTGTTTGAACATTTACAACATCTGTCTCCTGTCAGTCAACCTGACCTGTGCTGTCATAAATGAGCTGGACAAAAAATGTTTAAGGGAAAAGGCATTTCATGACCCTTTTATTATCGATAACAAAAGCTTGTAAACTAGGCTGTAGTAGTGCTGCAAAATGCTTCACATTAACCTCTCATGTCATGAGTATGAAACAGCAAGAACTCACAACTTTGCCCTCAAACTTTATTGAGAGCAGGGCAAGAAACGAAGGGAGCAATCAGTTGTTTGGTTTTTAAAAATTGACAATAATAGAGAAAGCATGCGGTTTACACATCAAGGCACTGAAAGGTTGAAGCTCTTTCCAAATCACAACTTCCCACAATGCTTTGCTCTCAGGACTGAACTGAAACTTCAAACCAAAGTCAAGGATTCACTGTCCCTCAATTATTTCTCTCATTTGTGGACTTCCCGCCTGCATCCCTGAGGTTATATCCATCATTATTTTGTTAACTGGTGATTTGACCCAGCTGTGGAACATCGAGTTCAGTCATAGAGGTTTGTTTACTCTGACAATTACCTTCAACCTCTACTCACTGATTTCTCCGAAGCCTCCTATGCTGCACATTCTGCCTCTTTTTAACAAACAGTTATTTGCATAATTTATATAAGTTTTGCAGCAACTTTCTGACTCTCACAAACAAGACCTGTGGGTGCATGTCATTAAATCTCCAAACTATTCATTAAAAGAACAATGCATCCCAAGATTGAAATTCTTTATATAATTTATTATTTCCCATGTCAGTCCATGTCCGTTCCTGTATGCTTTGTTTTCATTTTTAATATATTATTAGTAAAAGATCAAATTACTTTTTTTCTTAGGAGAAAAACTGAAAAAGACAAAAAAGCTAAAATATATTGAATTGGCTTTCTTCTAATCTTACTTGGCTCATTGTATTTAATTTCCTTGTTTTTAGAATAAATATCACTAAATGCCACTACTGTATATTTAAACTGTATCTTAAGGGTCTATGATTCAATCTGACACGTGGGCCCAATCCCAATTCTACCCCTAGACGATGTATGATGACGTGTGACGGCATAGTAGTGGCGTCCCAATTCTTAGGGGAATATTTTCACCCCTACCCTTTGACACTCTGTTTCAAGGGACAAGGGGAAGGGGTAGGCGGAGGGGTAGGGGAAGGGGAAGGGGTATAAAATAGAATTGGGATTGGGCCTTAGAGTGATAATTAAGCAAAAATGAAAATTCAGTCATCATTTACTCACTCTCATGTCGTTCACACCTCTAAGACCTTCTTTCTTTGGGCAATACAAAGAGAAATTTCTGAAAATGTTAAGGTGACTAAATCTTCACTTTTGGATGATTATTAATTTTGAAAATGGTATAACCTAATTTAGTAAGAAATTGAATCACCCATTTGACTGAATAAATTATCTTTGAATTGAATAGTCTTTGAGTTTAATAAAACCAATTCTTTTAGATGTCACCATATTGAAATAAAACAATTAATGGCATTTTTAGGTTACATGGTGAAACTTTCATTAAGCATAGTGAGGCAGCAGTGGAATGAAACCCACTTCTCCCACTTGCATCTGAATACACGCTTAACTGAGAAAGAGTCTGTATAAATAACAGAAAACGAATGGAGCCGTTAGTACTGATTAAATGAACCTGAGCCACCCCCTTGTCCTGCCCTTGCAAACGTCCCCTAGTGCATGTTCATGTCCCCACCATGCACATTCATTTCATATCACACTTTATCTGTTTGTAGTTAATTCTCATTCATCTACATCATGACT
>NW_015539842.1:602102-624058 GCF_001515605.1 Sinocyclocheilus anshuiensis | reverse complement strand
GGGTAGGGGAAGGGGAAGGGGTATAAAATAGAATTGGGATTGGGCCTTAGAGTGATAATTAAGCAAAAATGAAAATTCAGTCATCATTTACTCACTCTCATGTCGTTCACACCTCTAAGACCTTCTTTCTTTGGGCAATACAAAGAGAAATTTCTGAAAATGTTAAGGTGACTAAATCTTCACTTTTGGATGATTATTAATTTTGAAAATGGTATAACCTAATTTAGTAAGAAATTGAATCACCCATTTGACTGAATAAATTATCTTTGAATTGAATAGTCTTTGAGTTTAATAAAACCAATTCTTTTAGATGTCACCATATTGAAATAAAACAATTAATGGCATTTTTAGGTTACATGGTGAAACTTTCATTAAGCATAGTGAGGCAGCAGTGGAATGAAACCCACTTCTCCCACTTGCATCTGAATACACGCTTAACTGAGAAAGAGTCTGTATAAATAACAGAAAACGAATGGAGCCGTTAGTACTGATTAAATGAACCTGAGCCACCCCCTTGTCCTGCCCTTGCAAACGTCCCCTAGTGCATGTTCATGTCCCCACCATGCACATTCATTTCATATCACACTTTATCTGTTTGTAGTTAATTCTCATTCATCTACATCATGACTCTTTCCCCCTCCCAGACTCGGCCTGTTCTCTGTTGTTATTAGAAGGCAACAGGATTGGTAATTGTACACTCTTAAAAATAAAGGTGCTTCAAAAGGTTCTTCAAGCAATGCCATAGAAGAACCATTTTTGGTTCCACAAAGAACCATTCAGTCAAAGGTTCTTTAAAGAACCATCTCTTTCTTACCTTTTTGTAATCTGAAGAACCTTATTTCGCCACAAAGAACCTTTTGTGAAACAGAAAGGTTCTTCAGATGTTAAAGGTTCTTTATGGAACCATTTAGACAAAAAGGTTCTTCTATGGCATCGTGAAGCACCTTTATTTTTAAGAGTGTAGTCGGCGTGGGAGAGCCCTAAACGCCTTCCCCTTGGTGAACGTTTGAAGTTCTGCTTCCTTTCTCCATGATGGATTTTTAATGATCCTCCCTATAAACGCAAAGCCAGTTGTTCATGGCAGCAATAACAATAACTATCAACAAACTCTCAAACAGGCCAATTAAAAAGAAAGTAATATTATGAACTGCTCACCCGCAAAGGTTAATTTAAGCTGGTGTAATGAGACTGTCTTGCATAAATTCATCTTCATTGTCTTCAACACCCGCTGAAATCACTGTCAGCAGAACATGCTTTCGCTGTGATCTCCAAACAGTGCTGAGAATTCAGCAGAGCGCTTTAGGGAATAGTGTATATGATCACACCATTATATCAAAGAAATTCATACACCACTGTACAGACATCATAAATTTGCATAAAACAATCCTGTCCTCTGTGTAACAGTGAGAGAAGAATTAAGTCAAGGTTAGTTTTATTTTAAATTACTTTTTTTTTTACTTCTGCTTCACTCTCTAAAATAACTCCTTCAAAACTTTCCAGCAAATTTTCCACATTTTCCAGTTATTAGACAGACAGATAAGAGAATATATGGATAGATAAAAAACAAATATATTAATGGATGGATGGATGGGTGGAACAATACATAGAATTCTAGATAGAATGATAGAATGACAGAAATGGATGGACAGATGGAGCAACTGATAGAATGACATAATGACAAAACGATACATTGACGGATGGAGCAATAGATAGAATGATAGAATGACAAAACGATGGATGGATGGATGGATGGATGGATGGATGGACAGCCGAAACATTGGATGGATGGAATGATAAATAGAAGGATAGACAGAACAATACCATGACAGAACAATAAATGGATGGATAATGATAGAACAATAGATAGAATGATAGATAGAACAACAGAATGACAGAAAAATAGATGGATGGATAGATGCATTGAGAAATAGAGTGCTAGAATGACAATGATGGATGGATGGATGGATGGATGGATGGACATATGGAGCGATAAATAGAATGATAGATAAAATGTTAGACAGATGGATGGAGCAATAGACAGAATGACAGAACAATGGATGGATGGATGGATGCATGGAGGGAGAGACAGATCATCGGATGGGTGGATAGATGGGTGATAAATAGAACTAAATAGAATGATAGAATGACAGAACGATGGATGGATGGATGGATGAAATTATAGAATGACAGAACAACACACATAACAACAGATAGATAGAATGCTTGCATTAACACAGAGTTTTAATTACTTATCCTTGAACTAATAATTACATTATATGACTGATGATTTGCTTCCATGATTGACTGTCTAGATAACCAGCTTCCGCTGAATAAAACCACACACTTATGTACCACTGTAAGCGATGCATGTTTGTGTTAACAGCACAGAGGCTTTGGAAATTTCCCAGACTGCAGTCAAGCATGTCCTTCAGCCTACAGGTGACCCCTCCCCTCACAGCATAATTGTTGTAATTACAGTATGGTTTGGGAGTTGTTTGGGGCTGTTTCTCTTTTGGAAGATCATTAAACTGTGAGTTTAGTGAGACCTGTAGGCCAGTGCTGGCCACAGATGCACGCTCAAATTAGCAGTACAGTCATTCTAAGGAAACCAAATGAAACGAGCCCTTGGGTTTGCATGGTGGGTGTTTGCTCGCGCAGCTGGGCCTCATGTAAAGTGTAGCAGGCAGTCATGGCAGTAATTAGCGCCTACTCAAAAGGTGAAGAGGCATTTCAAAAGCTCATGAAGCCTTTCAAGGGTGATAACTCCACTGGAACACACTTAGGAATTTGGAAAAGGGTAATCCGTTTTGGAGTGGGTAACGGGAAAGATTATGTACTTTTTAATGGGATGTTTAGTGCGGATGTGTTGACATTACGCAGCGGGCCACGACGGGTTCAACTATCTCATTTTCCTGTAACATTATCATATAATCCATTTTTAGAGAACAAAAAAGTAAGGCACAACACAAAGTTTTGGTGTGAAAGAACAAATTAGTCCTTTCACATAAATTGCATCGTACCACAAGGCACTGAATTCTACTGTACAACGTTACCTCTTTACGCACTGCTGAACCTGTGTAATATGGTGTAAAGTGAAGCAATTACAACTCTGTGTAGTGAATTCATATTAATATGTCTGTCTATGCAATGACAGTTATCTAAGTTTATAATTCTGACATGATTTACCTTAAGATGTCATTTAGAGGACAAGGCAAAGTAAGAAAGGTTTACAAACTTTAAAACTGTTAAGATTTTCAATGCCTCCAATTTCAATTCACACAGAAAATTATAGCTGGATGGATAGAAAGCAAAACAATAGCAAAACAATGGATGGAAGGATGGAACGATAGAATTACAAAACAGTGGATGGATAGAATTGACAGAACAATAAATGAATAAATCAATGGATGGATTGATAGAGCAACAGAATGACAAAACAATGGATGGACAGAACATTGGATGGATGAATGGAACGAGAAGGATTGACAGAACATTAGAGTGACAGAACAATAGATAGATGGATTGAAATGGATTGAATACTACACCATCAGGCATGCACCATAATGGCAAACTTTGTAAATTTGTAAAAAAAAAAAAAAAAAAACTGAAATAAGTACATTGCATAAGTATTCAAACCCTTAACTGAGTACTTAGCTGAAGCACCTTTACAGCTTCAAGTATTTTTGGGTATGATGTGACAAGCTTTGCACATCAGCATTTGGCAATTATTTGCCATTCTTCACCTCACCTCTCAAGCTCTGTCAGGTTGGATGGGGGCAGACACACATTTCATAAATATCTCCAGAAATATTTGATTGGGTTGTGGGGCATACCTGTCAACCCTCCCGTTTTTCCCGGGATTCTCCCATATTTTACCATTCTATCCCGCTATCACCCCGTTTAAATATTTTCCCGTAGTTCTCCAGTATTTTTAATCTTTCTATAAAAAAAATCCCACTGAGCGTATTTTATATGTTTGCTACATTCGGTTCCGGTAAAACTCCCGTAATTTGTATGGGTCAAACCTCATTATATGAATAATCACGACAACGAATTCCAAGGTTGTCCAGTTGCCAGATCTTGTATGAAACGCATCTGAGCTTTTCATATGAGCGCTGCAAGTTTCAAAGTAAGGTGCTGCGCTGCTTTGTTTACTGCGGTTATATTCCTGGCGAATATAATATAATATAATATAATTAATATAATATAATATAATATAAAAATTTTTACTTTTGACTCATCAGGTTCATCAGGTTCATCAGACCAGAGAATCTTGTTTCTCTCAGTCTGAGGGTCCTTTAGGTGCTTTTTTGCATATTTCAAGTGTGTTTTCATGTGTCTACATTGAGGAGAGGATTGAGTCTGGCCATACTGCCATAAAGCCCAGATCAGTGGAGTGTTGCAGCGATGTTTGTCCTTATGTAGGTTTCTCCTATCTCCATATATGATCATGGAGTTCAACTAGACTTGGCCAGGAGGCCAGCTCTAGGAAGAGTCCTGGTTGTTCCAAATTTTTTTTCTGAACTCTTCCCCAGATGTGTTTGATGCAATCCAGTCTCCAAGTTCTACAGGCCGTTTTTTTGTTGTTGTTTTTTTACCTCAGGGCTTGGTCTTTGCTCTAATATGCATTTCAGCTGTAAGAGGCAAATTAGCCAGAGAGCAAAATAGCATCATTACAAGATCTGGTTTACTCATATTATCTGGGGCCTAGGATTTTATTCTGTTTCAAGCTTTTGGAGGTCAAAGCAGCACATGATGCTTGTGTTGAGTAGTGCACAGAATCCTGGACAAGAAGATTTAGTTTTGTTTGCCCCTCAAAGAAAAAAAAAAAAAATGAAACCGCAAACATTTCACAATCTGTTAAAGGGGTCCTATTATGCCCTCTTATGAAGTCTTGATTTTTGGGGTGTACTAGAACAAGCTTTTATGTTTGATCGTTCCATAATTTAAACACTTTATTTATTTATTTTTTTACATTATTACAGCACCTCTCTTCCCAGTCTGTATCGAACACTCTGTTTAGCTCCTGTTGTGATGTAGCCCCTCCTTCTGAAACACACTGGCCCAGTGTGTTTTTTTTTTTTTTTTGACGTGACATGTGGCCAAGTATGGTGACCCATACTCGGAATTAGTGCTCTGCATTTAACCCATCCAAAGTGCACACACACAGCAGTGAACACACACACACCGTGAACTCACACCCGGAGCAGTGGGCAGCCATTTATGCTGCGGCGCCCGGGGAGCAGTTGGGGGTTCGGTGCCTTGCTCAAGGGCACCTCAGTCGTGGTATTGAAGGTGGGAGAGAGTGCTGTACATTCACTCCCCCCACCTACAATCCCTGCCGGTACGAGACTCGAACCCGCAACTTTTTGGGTTATGAGTCCGACTCTCTAACCATTAGGCCACGACTTCCCAGTTCCCCAGTTGCGACTGCTGACTGATCACAATTAGATTTTTTTCCCCAAATCATGCAGCCTTAATAGGACCCCTTTAATAAATTCAGATCTATGTGACATATTTATGTGACAGTATCAGTATTGCACTGAATGAACTAAGAATCTGCAATGCTTCTGTAACTTTGTCGCTGCCGTTTTCGTCTGCCCACGGTTTAGACCTCATAGTGCCAAATCAAGACAGATCATAGCAAATGGGAGATGAGAGGAGAAGAGGACAAGGCAAGCTGATGGGAAGATGCAGTCATAAAAAAAGAACGAAATAGAGTCACTGATTGGAGCGAGGGAGGGGGTGAGGCTGAGCACTTGAAATAGAAGGTCTGTTTACTGGAGTCTGATTGCATATCCATTCAGAAAGGTCACAACAAGAGGCCCCTGTTTCGTGTCTGTAATCTGGATGCTGGATGCTCTGTAATTAACACATTATTTACATAAGCATGCATGTGAAAACCTCTTTCAGACTTGTCATCTTTCTCATTCGCTCCGACAAACCCTTCAAAGTCTTTATTCTCAGTTTCTTGTTCTTGCAAACCAAACAATCTCAATCCTCACACTTCATTTCTCCACTCGCTTCATTAAATAGTGATTTTCTCAGCTTTCTTCTTCCAGGTTTGATCGCATTTGGCTGACGCACTGCAAGAGCTCATTGATATTAACACTTTTCTGCCACTTCTTGTTATGATTCTTGTTATGGGCTCTGATAATTAATATTCATCCTCTTTAATTCTTAATTACGCTTTGGGTCAGTGTTCGTGGCTCACTGGCTATCTATATTTCAGGCCTGAGATCATGACTTCTCCACCATTGAAAATCAACAATAAAGAAAGGAAATTAGAAGATAACATTATGGACAAGAGCGAGAGCTGGTCTCCTCCTCCCGTCCAAAACAAACCACAGAATGACATTAAGGACAGCTCCTTGTCTTTAAGTCAGTATTAATACATACAGTACTTCTTATTTCCTGTTTTTCCTGAGTGGATTCAAGAGACCTTTGAACATCAAAGCCTCCGCCTTCTCTTTTCTCTTGCGCTCACAGTGTCTCTTTCACCCTGTTTCGTGCTCCTTCTTTTTTGACCACTGATATGATATTTAAAGTTGCACTTTGATGTTGTTCAGCCTTTCTAAACCTTGTCCTCTCTGTCCCATTCTTCCCTTTTGTCTGTATTGTGTTGTGTTGCATTAGCAGTATACTGTCGTCTGCAATACTCCCATGTACTTTTCACCTAGAATCTTCTAAAAACTCAGCCCTGGGGCTACCAGTTGCTGCTGAGGGAACATACTTCCTGTTGAAACAGGATGTTGAGATAGGACATATTAATTGGCTCATCGGTTTTGTTTATGAAAACCATGACTGAATCAGTGCTAAAAGATTGCCACTTGGGATGGTACAATTTCCAAGTAGCTTGCCCTAAACTTAAAAATCGATAATTAACTCGGTACAATAACTCGATTCAGCATGCTAAACAAGCAATTATTCCAATTCAAACAATAGATATCCAATGCATCCAACTTTGTTGTCATAATAATGGGACTTTTTTTTAATTATGACTTTTTTTTCCAGAGATTATAGATTTAGATTAGATTAAGATCTGTTACAAGTACATTTAATTGGGCATAACATGCCTTAAAGGGGTCATCGGATGTGAAATGCACTTTTACATGTTGTTTGAACATAAATGTGTGTTGGCAGTGTGTGTACACAACCACCCTATGATAATAAAAATTCACCCAGTGTTTTTTTTTTTTAATCTACTAAAATCATTACCCCTTTCTCAAATCGAGCCGATCTCAGATGCCTGTCTGTGTGACGTCACACAGACCCAGGCCCTCCCACGATAGTTGATTGACAGTAGCGTTTCAGCACAGACTGGACTGGTGTCTTACCTTAGACCCGCTCTGAGTGAGCTGTCATCAGTCATCAGCCATTGTTTCGACACCGGAGCAGATGTAGACAAGAATGACTCCTAAGCGATTAAAGTGTTTTGTTGTTGGATGTAATAATGAACATAGCCGTCGTCATTTACTCCCGACATCTGAGCTGCTGAAGACACAGTGGATTACGTTTGTTTTTGAAGGGTATGCGCCCCCCGATCTGCCTAAATGTGTCTATGTTCGCACGAATCATTCGTAATCCAGCTTCACCTACAGAAGAAGTGAGTATACAGTACGTTTTTTTTTTAATGAATCTTTGCAAATCGCCTTAATAACGTGCTAGTTAGCAAGTTTCACGATGAATGCAGCTAAAGTTTACCGTTTCTCAGAGAGCGGCTCGGAAGAGAGGGGCAGGGTCAGCAGAGCTCATTTGCATTTAAAGCGGCATGCAAGATAACAGCTTGCTTTGAAAAGAGCTGTTTTTGACAGGGTAAAAAGGGTGTTGTTTTACACTAACATTGAGAAATTTTAAGTAAAGTATGTTATAGACTTTTCATTAAGACCCTAAAGAATCATATCAACTTGTGGAAAATGGGCATCCGATGACCCCTTTAAAAAAATCCATATGTACAATATATACAAACATAATAAAATTGCTTATAATTTTTTCACCAATAGGTGGCACTAGCAAACTTTTTCAAGAAAGTTCTTTGTCAAACTGTTTTGAAATCCCGAAATAAATTCCAAACTAATATCGTTTTGGACGATTTTGTTTGGAACAACATCACACCAGTTTGTTCTTGAAGTATTTTGGGATCCTTAAAATTTATCTTGATGTGCTAAAACATTGGTAAAATGCAGCAATTTATGACAGACAATATGGCCGACCAGAGTATTTGGTAAGTCCAAAGGAAAGATTATAGAAATGGGTTTTCAGAATTCTTAAACTGGTTGGTGACGCTGTCCCCAAACTTCTCAGGACTAATGAAAACATAATCTGCCATTATATCTTCAGCGGTTGGGCCCTAATAAAATAGAGCTGTCTAGCTAAACTCCCTACTGAATGTGGTATATTAATAATATCATGTTTAGTTTTAGTTGTATTTTCGCTCCGAGACACAGTTTTAGCATCCTGCTCCTCTGCCAGAGAGGATAAGCTAAAACCACCCTACTAATCCCTCAAAACTGTGACCAGTAATGTTATGAAAAAGACACCGTTGTCAGGGTGCAGGGGAACATGAAAGCTAACTCCTCAGACATTCATTTTAATAAAGGTCTCAAAGAGAGGTGTTGAAGCCTAGTCGTGTAATTCCTGACATTTCAAAGTCAATGCAATATCTCATTGTTCCTTGCCTTCGCATATTGAGACAAGAGTCGGATTAATTGTACAGTAGATGTATTTGCGGGTGTGTGTCAAAAATGGTATATGAGCCAGACTGGACCAAAAGTTCAAGAACAATTGGCCTCAAAGTCTCATGCTTTATTTTCAATAGTGAAATAAAGCCACCTTGAGCTGGATTTCTTTGAATTATTTATTGGAGTATTTTCAAGTATATAATTTTATTTTGTCCATCACTGAGTCTAACGGTGTTGTAATAAAAGCCTAGATCAAAACAGATACATATGTACAGTATATATTGATGTTATGATTTTTTTAATAGATGTTCAGTGTTAGATTAAAATATATATTTTAAATATTTATTTAATTATTGATTTATACATTACATTTCTATTTAAACATGTAGCTTTATTTATTCATTGAACTGATTAATAGCAACAACATTAGACCTATTTCAGCAATAATACAAAGTAAATTAAATACTAATACAATATCAAATTAAACTGGTATCTCTGCAGTCAATGTCTCATATTTAAATAGCAAAAAACACACTTATCACATCCTAACCTACTGTACTTGAACAAGATATTCCTGTCCCATATGGCACATGTGATAGCCAAAATGTGTAGTATGTCCATAATGCCGCAGAATGTGCCATTTGTTATTTCAGGTCTCAAAGGTGTGCTAATGAGAGCTTCGCTTGACCTCTACAGCACATCTCTACCCGACAGTCTATAAAGCATTACACCACCAACGCTTGGATCCAAGGTGAAAACTGTGAATAGTAAAAAATATTTGTACTTGAATATCTCAACATGTACTGCACTTCTTCTCACCACACTGTTCAGAGGGGTCTTCAAACTTTCTCAGGAACTTCCTCTGTGAAGTTCTGGTATTCTTCAATATTGTGTAGCCCACTAACCATTTCGCATTCTTGATCTTAAAGAACAAATCCAGCTTTCATCAACACACTGCTGGAATGCAGAAGCATTGCATAGTATTTGCATAAAAACAATGTTTAATAAATAAAATGAATAATTCCAGTTCCATGATTTAATTTTTAAATAATTAAATTCTTAAATGCCACACTGAAAAGAGCTAGAATGTAAGACATAAGACTGTCTGGAATCTTTATTAATTAATTTAAGTTGGTTAAATAATTATGAAAAAAATCAGCATATTGGTTTGGAAAAAGGATGTCTACACAAGAAAGGAATTTCAATTTAATAAAATGTAACCGTATATTGATTGATTGATTGATTGATTGATTGATTGATTGAAAATGTTACTAACACCTGACAGATATCGCTGAAATTGTGTTTTAATAAATCACACCATGAACTTGAACACACACACACACACACACACACACATATATATATACAGTATATATATATATATATATATATATATATATATATATATATACATATTTATATACACATACACATACACATACACATACACATTCACATTCACACATGTACATCCAGTGTCAAAAAGACTCCCTGCTGAGTAATAGTATTTTATGTTGAAAGCTGGGAAACGGTACTTAATCACATCTTAGTTCAACAGAGAAAATAGAGAAGTGGGGGGAAAAACAGACACTTGGATAGAGAGACGAGAGCCCATGGGAGTCTGCCTGCAACAGGGGTAGAAGCGGTAGTTGAAAGCAGGGAAAAGTAAGATTAATGATGGTGGGTGAGGACTTCTCAGGACGGCGAGACTAACACTGGTCAGGCCACAATTCTCTTTACATGCCTGTGAAACACAGAACCTGTGACTTCCTGTCTGCACTGTCCATTCTACTTTTGTCTTTTACTATAAACACAAAAACAGAGAAAATACAACCAACCTATCTGAACTTTGTCATTTTTTAGTGGTGTCTATTATTTAGCCAGTGACAGAAAAACTTACAGGGGTCATATCTTACATATCTGTAAGAATAGACTGATAGTACAAGTCTGGCTCTGATAACTATCTTCATTTTTTTTAGTCAATAATCGATAAATTGCCAATATTATTCCATTCAATATTAAAAATAAAACACTTAAAAAAAAAAAAAAAACTAAAAACGTTAAAAGCTAAAAGTGAATTTAGGTCTCACAACATTATAATGAAAATGGATATTTGTAAAAAATGAGCATACACAATTACATATCCAAAACTAATAAAATAAAATAAAATAAAATAAAATGAAAATATGAAATATTCCATCTCATAAATCAATAACCGATATGGTACCAATATTTTGTACAAAAAAATTCTACTTATGATGTTAGTAAAACATTGTCACATGTCACCAAAAATATATAGATATTTTATAATGTATACGCCTGTCTGGCATCTTAACTGTGAATTTTATAATTTAAAAAAATAACAATAATTTATTTATTTATTTAAAAAAAAATGATAATGGTTTTAAATCAAGCATGTTGATCTCAAAAATGATCAGTATCATGATCACACAATCACTATATTCCTAATACATCACAATTGCCCACAGAAAGCCTTCTTGCTTTGGTGTTGTAACAACTGTGCCAACAGGAAGATACACATAGAAGACAATCCATGCTGACAGTCAGATGATAGTTTGTCTTTCACTCTAAAAGCAGATTATGAGGGTAGGTGTGGGAAATGCTTCCCTTTTGCTTGAATGTGACTTTGCCATACTTTTCTCTCTTGCTCAAATCAAGATTCACATCACAACAATCACAGTTTTTCAAGCCAAAAAGCTCAATGCATCCAGAACCCTTAGGCAATCTAAAGAAACATCAAAGATATGGATACCAGAGTTCATTCTCTGCGTAGTCGGTGTGTATTAAGTCTGTTTTATATTGACGTGCATGAAATCTTATCATCAACGAACTTAAATATCAGCCAAAAATGACTATTTTAGCATTCCCATTCACATCAATATACTGAAAGAAAAAAAATAGGATTTGGACTTTGCTAGTAAATATCACAAATAATTATGAAAATATACAATTTACCCCAATAGTCTTCTACTTGGATTTTTTTTTTTTTATAGTCTAGCTTCGACTAACTTGCTCAACAAGCACAAGATACCCAATAATACACGATTTGAAATCTGCCATCTTTGCTCATTGGTGCTCAGTTCAAGATTCACCTGAGCCTTAAATGTCATGTGACTACAGACTAAACACTCAGAGAAGAGTCAGAGAACAATAACTTCATGAATCGAGCACCCCTGCCAAAGATGCAGCAAACTCTAGGCATAACAAACTTTTCGTAAACTGTTTTTCATTGGCCAGTTGCAGATTTTTCCTATAATGCACTGGCAAGACAACTAAATTTAGACAGAATGTGCAGTTCTATACTGACAAATGCCCATCATGAATCAAGAATTTGGCTTTGAAAAGCACACCGTAGGCCACTCAGTCCCTAGGAGGCAGAAAAGGACACAGATCTTCTTTTGTCTTGGTTTCAGGACGCAATCACCTCCAGCTGAGCAACAACAGCAGAGACCGCACTGCTGGAGGAAACTTCAGACTTTAATGGGATTACTCAGACATACGCTAATCGAGTGAGCACAGGTGGAGAATTAAAAAGATCACAGCCTCCTGCATGAACTGAGAGACACGCTTAAAATGGAGACAATGTTACGCAAGCATCCTCAAAACTCTTCTCGACTTATGTTGGGTATGGCCATTGCTACTTGTGAAATTGTTGTTAAATTGATTACCTTGTTAAGAATGATTACAAATGACACCATACCAAATGGCTGTTTATAAAAGAATGAATCAGTTTTGCAATCACTTGTGCTTTGAGGAACAGAAATGAATCATTTTAGGAAAAAATTAGTCATTTGAGACTGGCATAAGAAGCGTTTGATAAGTTTCTTAATTTTCTTTCAAGATTGCAGCTTCCTAATCTTTCGAGGCCACCTCTGAGTGAACTTTTCTGTCGCCAGCGAAATTGGTGTGCATAATTACCTCAGGCAAAGCTAAACAGCAATATTCTGCATATGCAAATGAAACACAAACCGGTCATATGCAACCTTATTAACATGCACGAAAATCATGTTGCCACTTTGAGTTCAATGAGTCATCAATATGGTGTTGCTAACAGACAATTAAGACAAGCTGGGGGGAAAAAAGTCATTTTACACATACTTCCTTTACCCATACAAATTAAATCCTGCTCAGTCTGCAGAGATTTCTTCCAGTCCCTTGCTTGCCTTTGAGAGCGAGTTAAAATTACATAGTATTATGAATATCTCAACCACTGGGAAATTAACAGATGTAACCCAGCACCTCCATGCATGACACTATTTCCAACAAACAACCAAAATGAAGTTTCCCAGGGCATCATGAGTGTGGATAACACAACGACCCGATATTCTCCACAGCCTGCAAATTATGGCCTTCTGTGCTGACTCCACAGCTACGGTATTAGCCTGTTTGCTGCCCTGAGCCTTACAAAGCCTGCGTCCTAAAGCCAATTCGATGACTTCACAGACAGCATTTTAGTATGAAGTATAGTGGGTTCAGACAGACTTTCAAGGCACCACAACTTAATGTGGTGGCACATGGCATCACTAGAAATGGACACTATAAAACTATTAGGGCTGGGTATTGACACACATTTCTCGATTTGTTGTGATTCGGATCTTGATTCCATTCAATTTCAATTCATTTGGAAAAAAAAAGAAATCTCTTTCATTTAGTGCTGTAAACTAAACAGGGAACCCTCCCACTTGCTACTACAGTACTTAATAAAAACACTAAAATAAAAACTGAGTATTAAGGCAGAACATAAGGCAGTTGTTATATACATTTTCTAATTCTCAAATTATGTTTCTGCTCTAATTAGTTGAAATATAAACATTCAAACAGTGGCGGTCATATATAATGAATATATAATATTGTAGATATATTTAGATTTGTTCTTCTAGCAAAATAATGATTTGCGAACATTAAGTGGATTTCCTGAGGCAATACATGATGTTGTTTACAAGGTATTTATGGGTATTTATTTTTACAAACTTTTTAAATTATTTTATTATTTACTACATCTGGCCGATGCTGAAAGACAATTACATAAGAGATTATACGTTTCAGTAAATTGCACTGCATCTTTCATCTTCTGATGTTCATTCATGTTTATGTTGTGCTATAACTACTAGTAAAGAGGAAGAGATGACCGATTCAAGCACACAATATAAGCGCACACCACAAATTTACATTTAAAAATGTATTACATTTACAAATTTAAATAAAATAAGGGGATCACTAAAGATCAAATTACTATTCTGTGAGCTTAATTTCCTTTTAAAAAGTGGTTTATTTTTGAGCATCATATTGATAATGAATCTACAACAATAGGTTCTAAACAGTTTCTAAAGCACTTCTAAACAAAAAGATTTAACATAGACTAAACTGCTCCAAAATGCTGACCTAGAATGAATTGAAGTGAGCTTTAGCCATAACCAAGCAAGTATTCCATGCCAAAAATGCTTACTTCTCACTGGAAATGGAATCACGTTGAAAAAAAGGAACACCAATTTACTTTTTTTTTATTCTTTCTTACAAATGCTGAGACAAATGCTATGTGTTTGTGTGTGTGTTACACATGACACTAATAATGTATTTGAATGTGTCTTGATGTCTTACTATCCATATAAAGTTTTCAAAGACAGCACTCAGACATAGCCACAGAGGGAAGAGAGAGTGTGTAGATTAATCCTACTCAGACAGTGTGGAAACTCAAGCCGGACAGTGGCTGATGATTCACAGACTTCAATCAGAGCACACAGGAGATGAGGCAATCTGGAGTCAATAAAGACCAACAGAGTAAGGGTGAACTAACGTGTGGATGGAAAGCACACAAGCACAATCAGTATAATTGTATACACTATACACTATAATTTAAATACAGTCAGTATGATTTAGTATTATCAAGGTACAATATGTCCCCACTGATTTGGAAGGCTCTTATGGAAGGCTTTAAATGAAAAACTATGATTTAAGCTGAAGTTTCTGAAACAGATACAGTACATAAATACAGGATGCTAAAAATAGGTTGGTTCAGTAAAGAACCTAAGGAAAAAATGTATGATGTGCAATGCATACTAATGAAGGTGAATTGGAAGAATGATGCCTATTTGCAGGTCAGCTCAATGGCTGTCCAGAACCCGGTTGGTCCTTTTAGTTTTTTACTTCATCCACATATATTAATAACCCACAGACAGAAGGGAAATATGGGATTAGACCCCACAGATGTTGAGATGCCTAATTCCAGGCAATTTCAACAAAGAATTCAGAAATAACCTGTTTCCTCAGGCACATTGATCTTTCTGTATGCATGAAATATCTGGATGACCTATTACATTTGCCAAACGTGGGAAATACTGTATCCCACAATGCACTAGCCTTGACCTTCTGTTTATAGAGTGATGAATGAACCAGACATAATCTCAGCTGTAATACTCATAATTACTTTTAAGACTTCCAATATTACCTTTTTTTTTTTGTCACCCAACAGAATTGAAATTGCATTCGAATGACATTGGTGTGCAGCGGCTCTACGTCATGTGACAAAATATGCAAGATTAAATGTTTTGTATTTTGTTTTCACATAATATCTGATTTCATTTGCTACTTTATAAACAGGAATGCATTCTGTGCAGTATTAAGTAGTAAGCTTCATTCCCTCCTGACCTCATTAGTATTCATACCGAATGTTTACACATCTGAATGTACAAAAATATATACATTGAAATACACAATATGGACATACTGACAGCATCAAAATGTAAAAGTATTTATGAAATGCATGCACAGCTTTAGAAACATAATAATTTTTATAAATCCTTGATATTAAATCTATATTATATTTGTATAGCTACTTTATACAAATATATACATATTTTAAAGCCCCTAAAGAAACCTTATAATTATATTTATTATAAATAATAAAAATATAAAAACATATTTTTACATACATAGTTGTATGCAAGTAAATTGTTACATATAAAAAAATATATATATGGATGTCATTCTGTTGTGGCTTCTAGAGATGAAAAAATTAATAAATATTTGAATGGGGAACATCCAATCCTGAGCCGTAACATTGCTAAACGCTCACTATCATTTTGGAGCATAGAGGAAGGAAGAAAGCATTAAATAACTAAAGGGACACAGATAAAGCATTTTGGGGAGATAGGAAATGAAAAGGTGAATAACATGGATGTGAGAAGACAAAAAGGAATAAAACAGATTTGTAAAGGGCACCATTTACAAATCTATCGTACTCCCTACCAGGCTCGGATTGAGGGATTAGACCGCATTACTTAGGCTGCTTTTGTGTAGGCAAATCCTGGGTGGAAAGAAACCCAGTGAGGCTTCTGCTGACAAGAAAGGGAGAAAAAATCGATCCTCTGCAAAACCTCATGCTTTCCATCTTCCTATCTGGCCTATTTTTTCTCTTTCAACCTTCTGTGCTCATACTCTTTCTACTCACAGCTCTCTCTCTTTTCTCACTGTCATGCTCTGTCTTTTTAACACTGTCACACATGCGGTATATGGAATATGACCCGAGACCCTTTTTTTTTTTCAGAGCACGCTCATTTAGTGCTGTAAACTAAATAGGGAACCCTCCCACTTGCTACTACAGTACTTAATAAAAACACTAAAATAAAAACTGAGTATTAAGGTAGAACATAAGGCAGTTGTTATATACATTTTCTAATTCTCAAATTATGTTTCTGCTCTAATTAGTTGAAATATAAACATTCAAACATTGGCGGTCATATATAATGAATATATAATATTGTAGATATATTTAGATTTGTTCTTCTAGCAAAATAATGATTTGTGAACATTAATGTACTTCATCTACCACCAGCCTGTTTTATTCTTTCTTACAAATGCTGAGACAAATGCTATGTGTTTGTGTGTGTGTTACACATGACACTAATAATGTATTTGAACACATTTTTTTTTTTTTCAGAGCACGCTCATTGTGCAAACCTTGTTAGCTTCACACTCGCCTTTGTCTCTCGGCAGGCTGCTGAAATTTTATGAGAAATGTGGGGCCCCGTTGTTTTTTTTTCTGCAAACAAGTGGAAGTGTGAAAAGAAAACATTTTTTGTAAGAAAAAATTAGCCTCGAGGAGTCACTTTATAATGTTAAAAAAGCCAGTTTTGGAGTTTAAGGAAATATTTCAGACTTTCAGAAACATGATATGGTCAAACTAAGGCACATAAACTTGTTCTAAAATCTATTTCAAACCCTCTTAAATCAGACTAACTTTTGAGTTCTGTCCTACATACAAAAAATGACATGACACATACACACACACACACACACACACACACACACACATATATATATATATATATATATATATAAATTAAAAAAATAGCTGTCAGGTAAACAAGTGAACATAAAAATCCCAGCCTTTATAACAAAGTTAGTTTTTTTTTTTTCATGAGGAGAGGCAGGCTTCCTTCACCCTACTGTGACTTACAGTATACTAAATAATAGGCTAGTCACCAGGGTCATTAAAAAAAAAAAAAAATAGGTTACTCTTAAGGTGTAACTGCATAAATTATGAGTTATCTGTCAATTTACTGCATTCAATAGGAATTAAAACACTTGCAAAAGGGAAAGATGTCTAGAACTGCACTAATGCAGATGAAAGGACAATTGCTTCAACAGAAGATACATTATACAGTATAACACTGTCTGCAAATTATAACTGGTTGTCTATGACAGGTTTCTTGATATGCTGTTACAGCCAAAGCACTGTCAAATCAACTGAACATAATGAATGTGTGAAAATAATCCCCTTAAGAAAATATGCCATGTGTTTGGCTGCCACCAATGAATCGCAAAAAGAAAACCAAGCAACTGTGAAAACCTCAAATTTGTCAAGTGTCAAAATGATAATCATTTATTCCAGGAAGGGCATAACAGCAGCCATTAATGATACATCTGCGAGACAAGCTAACAGGTCTCTGCTATCAATGGCTGAGCCAATGTGCTGCAGCATACTGAATAGAATGAGGTAATAGTCCATACTTTAAAATCGCGCTTTTGGACGCAACGCATTGGGTTTGACGTAAGTGACGCTAAACGTCATTGGATCTGGCGTGTCATGTGACCGATTGCGACGCCGTGCGTTCAAAAAACAACCGCGAATGACACCTGAACGCGATGACCAATAGTGTGATTATATTAGCAGTAACGGCTTCAGAAGACTTAAGATATTGCATACCAATCATATGGACAATTTGTATGGATTAATTTTACAGATTCCTATGGATTTATGCTAAAACTTTTCTGAGGAGGCTGTTGGCGCAAGTGATTCCCACTTTCGGATCTGAGGTCTGTTTCTTTAAGGTTACCTATATTTGTTGCTTTTGTACGGTTATAATAATCGGGGTGCGGTGTTAAAAATAAATAAATGGAAATTTTGTAACAAAAAATAAATAAAACTAATTTTATTAATTTGTATATTCCTTAAAATTCATAGAAAAAAAAAAGTAGCCTAAGCCTACAATGACAGTAAGCAACAGTAAAACATGAATTAAGTTGAATCAAATTGATTGTGAAAGTCGTTTCAACTTAAACTGACCTAGGAGGTCGTGTGTTGCCATGACTTTTTTATCATATTATTACCTGTAACATGTCTGTGCCGTACCCACATTAAGAATTAACGACCATTTCTACAGCCATTGCAAAGATACAGCAGAGAAAGAGCGAGAGCGTCTATTTACCTCAGCAGCAACCAATCTCGCATTCTCGCATCGGCAGCGATTATTTTGATCTTTAACGTTAGATCTTTCCTATTCTTGGAACAAAATTAATGCTTAAGGTTGATTCAGTATTACTCGTAGTGAAAAAAAAAAAAATCCCACACACAACATCAGCAATACTACAATGACAAAGTAATTATATTAAACATTTTTTTTATTAACAGAACGAATAAGACATTCGCATTGCAACAAATAAATAAAAGGTTTTTGGAATTTTCCCCTTACTTCAAACGAATGCTTAGTTTGTGGCTCATTATTATTATTATTATTAATAATAAAAATAGGTTATACAATAAAACAGTACAATGACAAATTCACTTATATTAAACTTTGAACTTTTATTAACAATATGAATAAGGGAAATATGTTTTACCCACATTGTAACACAAATAAACAGTCTTTGGATTTCCCCTTTCTTTAAGTGTAAAACGATTGTAGTTTGTGGTTCATTATCCTATTAATAAAACACATCAGCCATAAAATAGTACAATGGCAAATTCGCATAGGCCTATATTAAACATCTAACTTTTATTAACAAAATGAATAAGACGGATATAGCCTACTTGCGTTGAAGGCTAACCCAAATAAATAAGGTCATTATAAATGCTGTCATCAAGGCATTTTTAAATACTGCACACCTCTGACTTTTACCTCAGATAAACTTACAAAAGTTGTTTATCTTTTGTAAGTTTACAAAACTTACAAAAAAGTAAGTTTTGTAAACTTACAGCACCCCAGCACCCCCTGCTCAAAATACGTTCCTGCAGCTATGCTCCTTAGGTATTCCTTTGAGGGTTATAATCAAAAAGTGTGCACATTTAGGCTAAATTTTAGTCTGTCCCACAGAAAGCTATGACTTTAGAAGACATTGAATATAGTGCATAATTAAGTTGTGTGAACATTTTATACTTTTATGGGGCTTCTGCATCTTTTTCTACCCCAGAAATTAAAGTTGTAATCCCTCAACAATCTTCACAAATTCTCCTTTTGTGTTCCGCTTAAGAAAGTAAGTCACAGGAGTTTGGAATGCCATCAAACTAATTTTAATTTTTGGATGATTCCTTGAATGGAACTGAAAGTCATTTGGTTTAAAATGGTTTATTTCCTATGTTTTTAATTCCCAGGCTTAGATTTTGCTTTGCAGTTGCTCTCATGTTTCCTAAGCTATCTCTAAATATTCATTTATCATATTATGCTGAATCATACTCCCTTTTACAAAAGTCTGTGAGGTATACCTATTTATCAGATGAGGTTTATACCAGCTCTGAGTTGTTGCACTAGAGGCAAAGCAAAATAAATGTATGCAACATGCATTTTTAAATACTGCACACCTCTGACTTTTACCTCAGATAAACTTATATGCAAAGCCTGGTCATTCCACTGCTTCCTTGTACTAGTCATGTATAATTCATCAATGTTTATTACCATGCTAGCCAAATTACCAAACCTGAAGCGTATATATCATACGTCTTCTGGCAACAGACAGCGTCTTAAAAGTGCAGATGCTTTGCTTCACCGTGTCTGATTTTTCCATCTTACTGTTTGTTCCCTTAATGACACCTGTCTACAAGTGTGACGCTTCTACCGTGAGCCCCTCGCACACCTTTCATCCTGCAGATTAACTTTCAAATATGTAGGGTGGAATTACAGCACTAGTAAGCGCTTGAAGCGGCACTGTCAAATTTGAGCCACTTTAGTCATTGCTGCACTCTCAGGTTTTCATTCACTACATTTGCCCGTACTCCACACGGCCTTGACTGCGTCTAATCTATTTAAACACTCTCCCATTGGTTCTCATGCAAGGTTGGATTCATCTTTCTACTTTTTGTAAATGTGATATGAGGTGGCGTGCTATTGTACTGCCTCCTATCTTCTCATCTCTTTCTACACCTTTATCTTCCTCATCTCGTGACACTCCTCCTCCTCGGCAATTCGGTTCCTCTCAATACTCAATTGTGTTTTCTTCAAGGTCATAGGCAGTGACAGGTTCTTTTTCTGTTTAAGCTGTAATGCAATCTTTCAGTCATCTTCTAGAGGTGCTCTCTCTCTCTCTCTGTGTGTTCGACAAATCACACTCATATTCCCTAGTACCAACTAGTTTGTGATGCAAATCCTATTTAAATCTGTCACTTGCTGGCACCGCAGGCCTGAGAAACCAAGAGCGACATGTGTCAAGTGATCACAGCAATTTGCAAAACAAGAACACATTTATGATATGAAACGCCCTCAGATGAGCTCTGGCTTACAGTACAATACTGAGGGATCAAATTCTGTAATGCAACTGATCCCTGATAATCACATGATTAATGATAAGCTTCTATCCTATACATATTTATAGCCAGGCAATAGCATTGAGTTCCTTTAAGTACACTTGAAATACATGATTAAAGAATATCTATGGAATTATGAATATATGAATATTCAATGATACAAAAAGGCCACCAGGGTACAAATATGGTTCCCCTTCAGGAACTCGAGCTGCGTCGAAGTCGCCGCTGCTCCATTGGACTGATTTGACACGTGCTTCAGAACGCGGTCACGCAAGGGCGTTCCCAAAGCGACTTCGACGCAGCGTCTCATTCCCTCGGGGAACCATGGTTACATACGTAACCTAGAGACGTTATTAATAGTGCTGCTTGCTAAAGAAATGACATACACTATTGTTTGGGGTCGGTTAGACTTTTTAAAAATGTTTTTGAAAGAAAGTTCTTACGCAAACCAAAGCTGCATTTATTTGATCAAAAATACAGTGAAACAGTAATATTGTGAAATATTATTGCAACTTAAAATAATTGTATTATTGTATTTCATATATTTTAAAATGTAATTTATTCCTTTGATGGCAAAGCTGAATTTTCAGCATCACTACTCCAGCCTTCATTGTCACATGGTCCTTCAGAAATCATGCCAATATGCTGATTTGGTGCTCAAGAAACATTTCTTATTATTATCGATGTTAAAAACAGTGCTGATTTATATTTTTTGTGGAAACTGTGATACATTTTTTAATGATTCTTTGATAAAAAGAAAGCTCAAAAGAACAGCCTTTAAAAAAAAAAAAAGCCCCTAATCTTACACTCTAAAAAAAATGGTGATAGCACTAAAAGCGGTTCTTTGGCTTGAAATAACAGGGGAACCACTTTTAGTGCTATTTAGCACCTATTTTTACAGGTGCTCACATTGTCACGTAGTATTGTAGAACTGCAATAATATAAAACTCTATAAAAGAACTACAGATTTTGATAAAATGCAACCAGAGACTCAGACGCATGAAATTATTTTACCATAAGTTCCTTGCCATCACATATGTGCTTTATAAACACTATTGTAACAGCCAAAGAGAAACTTATTTTAACTTAAAATTAAAGTCAAGGGTCAAGAGGCAACTAAAGCAAACACTATTCACCAAAACGGTAAGTTGAAAAAAAAAACATCTAAACCTTAATTCTCAATAAAGAACTTCTGTTTTAGATACTCCAGAAATAAAGTCTAACTGGTTAGTGGTTAG
>NW_015539842.1:589861-596141 GCF_001515605.1 Sinocyclocheilus anshuiensis | reverse complement strand
GTTGCAAAGTTTCGGGAATGACATCCGCATATTTATGCTGGATTCGCTCTTGAAGTAGTAGTGATTGACATAGTGATAAGAGTGATAACCATAGCAATAGATGGGACAAAATATGTGAAAATGTGCATTAAGACTAGAGCACCCTCACTAATGTCAGAAGCACCCTCAGTGATTATTTCTGGTTGGTACGCTTTTATTGTATAGCCTACAAAAACAACAAAATACAAATGCACTAGATAAAATAATTTAATAAATGCATATTTACAATTTAAGCACTTAACTAAAATAAGTATTAAATAATTAAATAAATAACTAGAGAAGGCTGACTATGACCAGTTTGCTTCCATTTTAGTAAGAAAAGCCTTGGCTACTCTTCACCTGAATTAGAAAAAAAAGCTCTTCTGGTGTTCAGTGATGCGATGACAACGTTTGAGCGTGTACACGCAATATCTGAGCGAGAGCAGAGCCAATTCATAAAATAAAAAAAAACAATGTATAGTTAAAAGCACACGTCCAGTTTTGTATGAGTGAAGAAAATCCTCTTGCGGTGAGATTCTTGCTCACGCATTACATGGATCGCGTAACATTATGCGTTCTCAACATTTGTCATTAAGATCACGCTATACTTAAAATTAAAAATTAAGTATAAAGAAGAGAAGAAAGCGGCCCTAGGCAGCTGCCTACACAGGATCGGCAGATGCAGTTGCCACCCCTGGCCACCACGTAGACACGCCCCTGGTCACGAGGCGATCACGTGAGGCGCTCCCTCTGGCATGATAATCTTAATAATATCTTGTAGGTGTGATGCGCCATGATGTTCAAATCTTGTAGTGTGTGCATGTTTAAGATTTGAGAGAAGATAATCTGCAAAGATTCTCCTTATGTGTGTGCTGCAACCAGATTTCATAATCGGTTAGGATTTTAAAACTCCTGTAGTGTGAGCCCAGCTTAAGAGAGAGTTAAAGAACCTTTAAAGAACTATACATGGGCTTACAGGTTTTATGGTAGTGGTGCTATATAGCACCGCATCGACTCCAAAGAACCGCTGAAGAACCATACAGGGGCTTAACAGGTTCTTTATACGGTAGTAGTGCTATATGGCACCTTAACCACTCCAAAGAACCGCTGAAGAACCTTTTTTTTAGAGTGTAGGTATTAAACCAAAAGCAAGCATATCTGTCACCATTTGAGCTACAGACATGATTGATATCTCAAATTGTTTGTTTTTAAAAGGTGTTTGTGGTTTGTCTTATTATGCTAATTACTAACACCAGTCATGGGCTTGTTTATTTAGAATAATCTAGTTTCATTAACATTAAAATGTAAGACCATATTTTGTGTGAGAACCTTTTCTACAAACATAAGAACACTTTTATGCAATTATATGTGAATGAGACCTACTGTGATCAATATAAAAATAATAAAACCGTGGTGTCTTGTTTTAAAGTATTTTAGATTCAAGTTATTGTTACAGTAAAATAGATATATATTTAACCTGGATTAACATTCCATCTTGTAAAACTTCCATTTACTTCAGGGACACTGAAATTCACAACCAAAGAAATCTTCTAAAGAACAATGCTTACTACTGCATTTTCTGTCAAAACAGTGATATTTCTCTGACCCCTATTTTAGAAGTTAATCTTCTGAGGTATCTCTGTGCTGTCCAATGACGCTCTCATTTTTAATCTTCTGCTCTTGTGTTCTTCTGCTGTCACCTCCTGCCTTCTCTTTAGCTCCGCCCTCTTTGTGTTCTCTAAAGCAATTCCTCTTGAGAGCTGCACTCTTGTCATTTATATGTCCAACACCAAGTCCCCGTGGGGTCCTCGGTGACCTCTTCTGTGTACAACAACAAACCTGAGCTGCGGTGTTGCATGTAATAGCGCGTAATCACTCTTACCCGTGACCTACGCAGGTCTGCCGGGATGAGATTGGAAGTGAGACATGTATTCTTGTCCTTACTAACTGCCTCCAGCCATCACACTGAGCCAGGCATCATATTCTCAGTCTTGCCCTCTATGCTGACCCTTCGTCTTTGGTTTGTATGATTGGGCCCACCTGATTACAGGGATATAAGGCTGAGATGTCAGAACACGTCTGTGTCATTTTCAACCTGATGTCATTCTCAAGTTAGCAGGGATAAAATGGTTTGGCAGGGCTCAACAGTAAGAATGGCCTGATGGCCCGGAGCCTGTATAAAAGTTTCGGGCCAGTTTACATGAGCATGAAATTGTCCAACCATTGCTTCCTGTTCCACAGGATTATAAATATGAGGAACACAAAGCCAAATTCCCTTAAACATCCATCACAAGGGGTAAAACCAAAGAATATAGTTCTGTTGTGCAGAAGAAGATTGTTGAGCTTCACAAAATAGAAAGTGGCTGTAAGAAAAGAGCTAAAGCATTAAAAATCCCCATTTCCACCATCAGGGCAATAATTAAGAGGTTCCAATCAACTAAAGATGTTACGAATCTGCCTGGAAGAGGACGTGTGTCTATATTGTCCTAATGCACGGGGAGGAGGAGAGTTGGTGAGTGAGTGGCCAAAGACTCTCCAAGGATCACAGCTGGAAAATTGCAGAGATTAGTTGAGTCTTGGGGTCAGAAAGCCTAAACAATATATCAAACAGCCCATACATCACCACATGTTGTTTGAGAAGGTTTCAAGAAAAATCCTCCTCGCTCACCCAAAAACAAACTCCAGCATATTCAGTTGTCAGATGACTGGAACTTCAAACAGTACTAGCTTCTATGGTCAGATGAAACTAAAATTGTATAATGGGCTGTGGTTGGATCTACCATTAGGACAATGATCCAAAACAAACATCAAAATCAACACAAAAAATTTGTCACTGAGCACAAAATGAAGCTTCTGCCATGGCCGTCCCAGTTCCCTGACCTGAACCCTATAAAATGAGTGGGGTGAACTGAAGAGAAGAAGCACCAACATGGAGCTGGGAATCTGAAGGATCTGGAGTGATTCTGGATGAAGAAGTCGTCTCTGATCTCTTGTCAGGTGTTCTCCAAACTCATAGAAAACTCGGAACTGTTATCTTGGGAAAAGGACGTTGCTATAATTGGGTGCCAATAATTGTGGCCAACATAAACTACAGAAAAACATTTATTTCATAATGAGATTTTTCCCCCCACATTCCATTGTTTTACTTCAATGATAGGTTGGAGTTTTGTAAATTTTTTTGAATGAAAGATCAAAAGTAAAACTTTGCAGATTTATTTTCACAGCCAACTTTGCTCATATTTACAGAGGGTGCCAATATTAGTAGAGGGCATTGTGTGTGTGTGTGTGTGTGTGTGTACTACTCCCAAAAAGTTAGGGATATTCGACTTTCGGGTGAAATTTCAGAATGCACCTAAAATGCACTATAACCTGAACTTAATTTGACCTTCTCTAAACTTTTGAATTCACATGTCCAACTGTTAAATGTTTCAGTACTAATTACATAACATACTGTTCTCTAACGAGGTGATTAACCGCAAAAATCACAAGTGTCTGATCCATGAATTTACCACTAAATGTTCTGGTTCAATGACAATTTCTATTTAAACAGTCCTCTTCATCATGCTGTTCAAATTTTGATATCATGAGACGTAGAGGACACCTAACAATTTATCAACAGTACCTGGCCTTTGCGAGGCTTCAAATGGGATGTTCTCAGAGGAAAGTTGCCACTGAGATTATAGTGTCACTGAGTGTCATCAGCAGGTTGCAACAGAGACACAGAGAGGAAGAGTCACAGAAAGGCATAGAAGTGGACGTCCTTGGGCCACATCCCATGTTGATGACCGCTTCATTGTGAACAGTGCCCTGTGGAACCGGATTATGAATGGCACTCAACTCCAGGCACATTTAAGGGAAGTGAGAGGCACCCGAGTGTCACGTCAGACCATTTAAAAACCGCTTACATCAGCATGGTCTGCGTGCTAGATGATCTGCAAGGATACCTGACCACACCGCCAGGCACAGGCGTCATCGTCAGGGAGCATTTGCGCTAGACGAGGAACCAGTGGGCCTCAGTGCTGTTCTCTGATGAAAGTCGATTCACAATGAGCAGAAATGATGGCCGCCAATGCTGTTGGAGACGTCAAGGAGAATTTTATGCATCAGCCACTGTTGTCTGGTGTTACAATCTGGACAGGTGTGTCTAGTCAATATAGAACTGCCCTACACCTTGTGAATGGTACTGTGATACTACCTGAATAACATCATTAATCCAGTCATTGTGCCTCTGCATGAGCAACACAGGCCTGATTTCATCTTCATGGATGACAATGCCCCAGCTCATCGAGGTCGCATCATCAGGGAACGGCTGCTGGAGGCTGGGGTACTTCAAATTGAGTGGCCTGCACTTTCTCCAGACCTGAATCCTATAGAAAACCTATGGGATCAGCTGAGTTGTTGTGTAGAGGGTCATAACCCTGCACCCCAGAACCTCAATGACCTGAGGGCAGCCCTTCAAGAAGAGTGGAATGCCATGCCTCAGCAGACAATAAGTCGACTTGTGTACAGCATGAGACATTGGTGTCAAGCTGTAATTGATGCTCAAGGACACATGACAAGTTATTGAGACATTGACTTTTTTTGTTGTGGTATACCCACTATTGTTGATAGCTTTTGTTTCAATAAATAGTGTGAGATGAAGAAATTACCATTACATGCTTCTACTTAAATGCCCTACTTTCATGATATAATATCATGATATATATATATATATATATATATATATACACACACACACACACACACACACACACACATATATATATAACATCAACATAAAACATTAATATAACATATATCACAAATTTATTTAGTTTTTATTTATTTATTTTTATATATTATTTTTTACAAAATTATATATACAGCGAAATATTGTGCATTTTGCTTTATTATATTTTTTTTACCATTATTTATTTATTTATTAAATATTTAATAAAAAAAATCATATGGTAGGATGAGTGAAAATGTTGGTTGGGAGAATTTCTGTTGGACCAATCAACTGATGATAAAGTCTTGATATTTGAATCTGGCTCTCTCCTAGTACCTACCGTTTGATCTTAAAATAGGTTCTGTTCGTTGTTCATCGTTTCTATTTTTCAGGCCTGTCAAAACATTTTTCTTCATTGCAAATAAAATAAAGAACAGATAGGATCAGAAATCTGAGCAAACAAGCTCAAGGCTAAATTCTTTCCACATATTTAGAGACCACCTTTAAACAGGTGATAGTAGTCTCAAAGCACAATCAAATACATCAATCACTTTCTTCTGATACGAGCAAGTAAATTATTCATCCTTTCCAAATAAAGGTCTCATCATGGCTGCCAAGATATCAGCTTGACATATGAATTAGACCGAGAGACGGTGATGTAATCCACTTGCAAAGCTGTGAAACCTCAAACCTTATAACCTAGGGACACACTTTTAACGAAATAGAAGACAGCGAAAAGAAGAGCATCGTCAGATCAATAACCTATCCAACTGATTCTCTGTTCTCACCTTGTTCTGCTCGAAGGTCCCTTCAGAAACGTTTTAGGTGATGACAGCATGTGAGATTATATGGGAGCAGTAAGGCATTCATTTGGGACGAGGTCTGCTCTACGGCGTTGATTGAGGGATCACAACGGAGTCTGAGGGGAAAAGCGCACATGCTCTTCCCACACTGGAGTGTGCAATCCCAGTCAAAGCAGCTGTGGAGGAAGTCTGTCGAGAGTCTGCTCCAGTGTCCGGATGGAGTCGCGGGTTAATGTGGCGTCTCGTGGCAAGAGGGGGCAGGGGATGTAATTATGCTCAGGCTGAATGCTTACATTAATGAAGTTTTAGAGCTCAATGTTTCCTCAGGCCTCGCTAATGAGCCTTGCGCATAATTAGCAGCTCGCCTGATGAAGTTGTTAGGCTGAAGACAGCTTCCACCCCTACCGCTGATGGCGTGCTCTACAGCGCCACTGATCGGCTCAAAGAAACTCACACTGATCAAAGCAGGCTTCCCAGATGGCTTTTATGGTGCGGGGTGTGAGCGATCAGCTATACCAAGTTCTGCCCTCAGGCATCAGAGCGTCTACAGATCTTACAGATCAGATCTTTTGTAGTTCACTTCTGTTATTCTTTTCCTGGACATGCGTTCAGGCCTTGAAAATACATCATGAATGACGTTCTGCTAATTGCTGCATTGTTCAGACCACCCTGATGGAAAAGTGGATGCTGGTCTCTACAAGGCTTCTTAACTAGCATTAACATTTGCCTACCAGAAATAGCATGTAGGTGG
>NW_015539842.1:586767-588769 GCF_001515605.1 Sinocyclocheilus anshuiensis | reverse complement strand
CCGCTTCGTCCACGGTGAAAGCCGATCCGGCGATCCACAGCGCGAAGTTGATGTATTTCCTCAGCGACGAAGCATGACGAAGCGGATATCGTCCTCTTTTGGAAGGCCAAACAAAGTAGTTTTGACTTTCACAATGAAACACACAGCGCCTTCATTACATGGCAACAACAATACTACAGCGAGAATAAAAGTTATGCCGCCTTTCTTTGCGTGAACATTTGGGCGGCGTTATGCAAATCTTCCCACATCGTGACGTAGACATGTGGGGGCATGTTAGAACGAGCCGTTTTAGGTAGGCGTGGTTGACTCTTAACTTTTATAAAGAATATCTCTTTGGATTTGAGACTTTAGTCTTTGCAACTTTACAGATCTTTATGCACCAAGAGCTTGTAACACTCCAAAGAGAAAGGAAAAATTGAAATCGCATCATTTGACCCCTTTAATATATCTCAGTGCAACAAAAGAGCCTGGCGAGACTCTAGAGACCGCTAGATTAGCTGGAAAGGGTGTTTGTTTTCATCGGAGGCATCTGGAAAGCTGTACAAAGCATGTCGACACAGCAGCCGACTTGATGACCTTTCCTGTAGCACTCATGTCAGTCATAGCTGGATTTGAGAGTGGAGACTGGAGAGTAAAGAAAGATGAAGGGTTGAGGGCAAATTGACCTTGTGTCAGATCTACAGGTTTAGCGAGACCACCGGGGTGAAACCCCAACGGACGTTTTAAGTAGTGAGTGTGTCAGGCTGAATGTGCTGCTGGAAGTCCACCTGACAGCACATGCACATACATACATTTCAGCCCACGGGAGTTTGAGATCGATAGGGCATAATTGCCCTCCATGCAACGCCCTAGCCATGAATCACAGAGTGCGTGAAGAGGATGAAGGATGCTTGCAGAAGTGCGTGTGTGTGTGTGCAGGTAGAGATGGGAATCTTAAGGAATTTCGAGATTGTGGTTCTGATTACTATTCTTTAAAGGGTTAGTTCACCCCAAAATGAAAATTCTGTCATTAATTACTCACCCTCATGTCGTTCAAAACCAGTAAGACCTCCGTTCATCTTCGGAACACAAATTAAGATATTTTTGATGGAATCTGAGAGCTCTCTGGCCCTCCCATAGACAGCAACGCAACTGAAATGTTTCCAGACAGAAATGTAGCAAGGACATTGGTAAAACAGTCCATGTGACATCAGTGGCTCAACTTCAATTTTGCGAAGCTACGAGAATACTTTTTATGCACTTTTTAAAAACCACCAATTTACCAATTGTGCTCCAAATTTGGGTGTTATATTAGACAACAACTTGTCTTTTGAAAATCATATTTCTCATGTTACAAAAACAGCATTTTTTCATCTTAGAAACATTGCCAAGCTACGGAACATGTTACCTTTTTCTGATGCAGAAATGACCTCTAGACTGGACTATTGTAATGCACTGCTAGGTGGTTGTCCTGCATTTTCAATAAACAAGCTACAAGTAGTCCAAAATGCAGCGGCTAGAGTCCTTACCAGGTCAAGAAAATATGATCATATTACCCCAATTTTACAGTCTCTGCACTGGCTACCTGTTAAGTTCCGCATCAGTTACAAAATATTACTACTTATAAGGCCCTTACGCAGGAGATATATCTAGCTCCTGCGTACCTAACTAGTCTTATATCATGCTACAATCCATCACGCTCCCTAAGGTCGCAAAACTCTGGACCCTTGGTAGTACCTAGGATAGCAAAGTCCACTAAAGGAGGTAGAGCTTTTTTTGATATTTGGCTCCCAAACTCTGGAATAGCCTTCCTGATAACGTTCGTGGTTCAGACACACTCTCTCTGTTTAAATCTAGATTAAAGACACATCTCTTTGGCCAAGCATTCAAATAATGCATCTCATAATCTTTTACTGCAGTTATATCTGATCAAATGCACATTATTATTCTTTAGTTTGGGTTAAACAAATAAATTTTGCTTGGTTGGAACAGCAGCTACGCTAATTATGTCTCTATTTGTTTC
>NW_015539842.1:564168-583212 GCF_001515605.1 Sinocyclocheilus anshuiensis | reverse complement strand
CTTTACAGATCTTCTTTATGCACCAAGAGCTTGTAACACTCCAAAGAGAAAGGAAAAATTGAAATCGCATCATTTGACCCCTTTAATATATCTCAGTGCAACAAAAGAGCCTGGCGAGACTCTAGAGACCGCTAGATTAGCTGGAAAGGGTGTTTGTTTTCATCGGAGGCATCTGGAAAGCTGTACAAAGCATGTCGACACAGCAGCCGACTTGATGACCTTTCCTGTAGCACTCATGTCAGTCATAGCTGGATTTGAGAGTGGAGACTGGAGAGTAAAGAAAGATGAAGGGTTGAGGGCAAATTGACCTTGTGTCAGATCTACAGGTTACCACCGGCCACCGGGGTGAAACCCCAACGGACGTTTTAAGTAGTGAGTGTGTCAGGCTGAATGTGCTGTCCACCTGACACCTGACAGCACATGCACATACATACATTTCAGCCCACGGGAGTTTGAGATCGATAGGGCATAATTGCCCTCCATGCAACGCCCTAGCCATGAATCACAGAGTGCGTGAAGAGGATGAAGGATGCTTGCAGAAGTGCGTGTGTGTGTGTGCAGGTAGAGATGGGAATCTTAAGGAATTTCGAGATTGTGGTTCTGATTACTATTCTTTAAAGGGTTAGTTCACCCCAAAATGAAAATTCTGTCATTAATTACTCACCCTCTCATCTTCGGAACACAAATTAAGATATTTTTGATGGAATCTGAGAGCTCTCTGGCCCTCCCATAGACAGCAACGCAACTGAAATGTTTCCAGACAGAAATGTAGCAAGGACATTGGTAAAACAGTCCATGTGACATCAGTGGCTCAACTTCAATTTTGCGAAGCTACGAGAATACTTTTTATGCACTTTTTAAAAACCACCAATTTACCAATTGTGCTCCAAATTTGGGTGTTATATTAGACAACAACTTGTCTTTTGAAAATCATATTTCTCATGTTACAAAAACAGCATTTTTTCATCTTAGAAACATTGCCAAGCTACGGAACATGTTACCTTTTTCTGATGCAGAAATGACCTCTAGACTGGACTATTGTAATGCACTGCTAGGTGGTTGTCGTGCATTTTCAATAAACAAGCTCCAAGTAGTCCAAAATGCAGCGGCTAGAGTCCTTACCAGGTCAAGAAAATATGATCATATTACCCCAATTTTACAGTCTCTGCACTGGCTACCTGTTAAGTTCCGCATCAGTTACAAAATATTACTACTTATAAGGCCCTTACGCAGGAGATATATCTAGCTCCTGCGTACCTAACTAGTCTTATATCATGCTACAATCCATCACGCTCCCTAAGGTCGCAAAACTCTGGACCCTTGGTAGTACCTAGGATAGCAAAGTCCACTAAAGGAGGTAGAGCTTTTTTTGATATTTGGCTCCCAAACTCTGGAATAGCCTTCCTGATAACGTTCGTGGTTCAGACACACTCTCTCTGTTTAAATCCACATTAAAGACACATATTTTTAGCCAAGCATTCACATAATGTATCTCGTAACTTTGTACTTCAGCTATATCTGATCAAATGCACATTTTCATTCTTTTGCTTGGGTTGAACACATCATCTTTGCTTAGCTGGAACAGCCGCTATGCTAATTTAGTCTCTATCTGCTTCTCTGTTTCTGCCACGGGATTGCATCCCGAGGAAACTAGGAATTACATAAGCTTCAGTCTGGATCCAACCCTTACGAAGATCTGAGATGACCGAACACCTGAGAAGAGATGATGCCAACCCCCAAGAAGACCTCAGATGATGCTAACCCTGGAACAACATATAAAACTACCAAATTTTGCTTAATCGCAACATTTAATCGCAATCACAAAGTTTAATCGCAACATATAATCATTGCAGTTAATAGTGTTCACTGTCTGTTTGATTATGTGTAATTTGTAACTAACTGCATGATTCTTTCTGTACATTTCTGCCATAGTCACCACTAATAACCTACTTCTAAATGTAATGTAGAAACATTAATATTTTCTGTAAAGCTGCTTTGCAACGATTGGTATCGTGAAAAACGCTATACAAACAAACAAGAAATTAAACTGAAATTGAACTATTCTGATTGCGCTGTAAAAATTTGCCCAACTAAAAAGAACTGAATCATAAGAGTCATTCGTTGGTGAATTGGACTACACTGTAAAAAGAACCAGCTCATATAAGCAATTTGTTCTGAAATAGAACTATGCTTGTTGTTCTGTATGTTTTTGAATCACTGTTAAGAACAGCTTATAGGAGTCGTTTATTCGCAAATTAGACTCCTCTGGTCAAGCTGAATGTTTTTTGATCCACTGAAAAGAAGTGGCTCATAGTAATTAATTCAGGATTAGAACTACAGTAGTCATTTGAGAATTAGACTACACTAGTCGTGCTGTATGTTTTTGATTCACTAAAAGAAACAGCTCAAAGAGGTCAGTGGTTCAGGAATCAAACAAAAAATCTAAACAACCAGAATGTTTCTGATTCATTAAAAAGAATTGACTCTTGAGATTATTTAATTCAGAATAAGAACTATACTGGGATGTGTTTCTCAAAAGCATTGTTTGCTAACTGTGGTTGCAAGTTCCACTGAACTCCATTGGTAATGACGGAACTTGCGACCATATTTACTTTTGGGAAACGAACCCATGATTGTGCTGTTTTGATTCACTAAAAAGAACCAGCTCATAAGTTATTTGTTTGAGAATTGGACTACCCTAGTCGAGCTGTATGTTCTTAATTCACTAAAAGATACATCATTCATTCGTTCCAGAATTATACTTCACCGCATGTGCTGTAGATTCAGTTCAGATACTTTTAGCACAGTGTTCTACCTTTGGCGGAAGAATAACCTTCGAGAACCTTTAACAAAACAGAAATGTCATGGAAAAACATTTGGCTATGGTATTAAAATAAATATGTAAATGCTCTGTTCTAAACACTGCGTGCACATCACACATTAAAGCTTCTTGCCATAATCCTTCCCTCTTGTTACAGCTGCACACCTACAGTCATTACACTGAAACACTCCACTGATGCACTAAATTGGTGTTTTGGCAACAAAAATATTTCTCATCAGAGGGTTAGACCTTTTCAGACAGTAATTTGTAAGGTACAATATTGTGTTTTAGCTGGCCTGCGTTCATCCCATCAGCCTCTGAGCTCCAGGATGCCACTGCTGTACACATTAAATTAATTGGGATATATAATGTCAGCCTCTTTAACATGTTGTAGAGTGGAGCATGACGACAATCTCTTGTTGCACACAAGAAAGCAGTGTGTGTGGAAAGCGTCCGAGAACAGGAAGGAAATTACTATGAATAGCTAGTTACAACATTTTAGAAGTTTTTGGCTGCAGAATAATAATGTTTAACCTTGTTGTGTAAGCTTTTTTTGCATGTCTCGCTTCTTATTTTCACACTTTGGATCCAAATTACGCTCATTAGCTGAAAATTGTTATCACACATGAGTAATTATAAAGTTTTGGCTTCCTGTGGCTCTTTAAAATGTTTCATACATGTCAACAATTAAACGTCTGTTTTTATAACCCTCGCTATGCATGTGTTGGCAGTTTGTAGCGGTTCATTAAAGAATCGGTCTTGGCCATGAGATTATTGACACGTTCACTGTCGCTCTGTCACTTTGAAACCTTGTGAAAACTTTCAAACTGTATTTTTTTCCTCCTGAAATCAATGTCAAGGCTCCATCATGTTGCTCATTAGCGTACAAAGTCATTATCTCTTCTTGAGAGGCTGTTGTTTTGTTTAATAGCTAAAGCTCTGTGACGGTTTTGAGATCAATATGATGAGCCTCCGCTCCACTCTGAGGAATTACGGAAAGTTGAAATGTAACTCAACATCGAGTTATATATTGAGGCGTGCTGACAAGGCGACAATGGCAGATGTGGACCAAAACATATAGAGTGTTGCTAAATAGAATCGATTCTTGAATCACCATCAGTCAAGATGATTTCAAAAAAAGAGCCATCCTGTCTCCTTTAGTGTGCTCTCTGCTTTCCTCTTCCTCAGACCCCCCTCTCTTTATTTATTTGCCCAGGTCTCGTCCAATCGAGTGAGAGATCCCTCCATGAAAAGGGCAGGCTGCCAAGCCACGGCGACTGTGACAGAGCAATGCATTAGGACATTAAGACACCCACTCCCTTGCTGAAAATCAATCACACACTTCTGCATGCATTATGGGCAGAGAAGGGCACCCGGCAGATTGCTTGCTACCTCTATGGCTGCAGTCGGGCCAGCCCTACCTCCATGTCCTTTCTGTTCTTATCATGCCCTTGTTGAAGAGGAGGGTTGGGACCTGAAGACGCCGAAACGTCTGTTTCTCAGGTGAAGAAGTGGCTTACTGAACGCTTTGGCTGGAAGGTTGTTATCTTGAGGCTAGCAGGGCAGCATGGGTGTTTTTGTGAGATTAACCCAAAGCATGTGCAGACTGTGACGCTGGGAACTATAAGTGCAGTTTTCACAAAATAAAAGGGGAACAAATACAAATACTTCCCAGACTAGCTTAGACCAGCAAGAATTTCCAAGCTGGTTCTTGCTGGTGGACCAGCATAGCTTAGTAAAATTTAGCTCAACACTCATGTTGTTTTGTAAATGACTTGAAAATATGATGGTAATTTGAATATTAAATGTTTACTTTGCATTCAGTTTGTTTTTAATACGTTAATCTGACCTAATCAAAATATTAACATATATTGTTGAAACATTTCTACCACAAAGTAGCCATTCATTTTTAAAAATTATTTTTTTGTGTTATTTTATAAATTTGTATTAATATTTTCTGTAAGACTTTACTTAAAGCCTTTATGTATAATGCATTATAAATGCATTAATTATGCCTCGTAATGTACCTTATAATGCATTGTACAATCTCATTAATAATTGTAACTGCAGTTAATACATTATAACACTTATAAATTCATTTTTACACTATGCATTTTAAATTCAGTTATGATTATTTACAATATATAATGTATTACAACGCACATTATGAATAATTATAATGCATTATACCCTTTAATAACCCTTTATAATGCTTTGTACACAAAGGTTTTAAGTAAAGTGTTACCATATTTTCTAATAAGATTAGGAACAGCCATAAAGTATCAACATGTTTCTTAAAAGTTCATCTCTTTTTTTTTAAGTTATTAAAAAGAGTCTAGGACACCCCAAACCATGCAGTGTTATATTTTAATTTTTATACTATACTATATTTTATACTAATTTATAGTATGACTTTTTTTTCTTCTTTAGAACAATAAAGATTTTTTTTTTTTGCTGAAACCGTGGTCCTTGGTGATTCATAAAAGGCAGGTCAGTGGCTATTGTCATTTTAAGAGGCAAAAAAAAAGCATATCAGGCAACACAAAATTTACAACTGTGGCTCCTGACGATATATTGAGGTCTTATGAAGTGAAACAATTGGTCTGTGCAAGAAACTGAACATTATTTATAATAGTATTATCTGTAATGAGTAAATTAACAGCAAATTTTCATTTTTGGGTTAACTATCCCATTAACAATAATTGCCCCGAACCCACAAAAGAGGTGATTGATCAGGGAAGTATTTCAGGTTAAGCTTGGCAAAAAGCCTTTTGGCCATGTCAGAACACTAGAATTCTGTGCATTGTATTATTTGTCTACTCTTATGAGCTGTGTTTGTGGTCTTCAATTTGTCATTCTGATCATTGGTAGACCTCTGTATTGTGGAGAGTAGGATCTGTAAGTCCTATGAGCTGTCTAGTGAGCCAATAAACACATTTAGCTCAACTCAATTAAATTCAGTCCCCCTGTTCTGTTTCATTTGTTCTCACGAGTTGTTTTTTTTTCATAATGTTTCAACTATTCAGGATGACCAGCGGCGAGAGAAGATGAGGGAAGATGATTGTATGAATGTACCAGCAAGTGCAAAATGTGAAGAAAGTGGATAAAATAGACGCTGCAAAAGCAAAATGACGATCTGTAGCAACACCTGATCTTGAGGCTGCTTATTTACATGTAGATTGGATCTGGGCCACCTTGCCATACATCATTTTATTTCTGCGTGGTGAGATTTATTTATTTACATTTTATTTTTTTCACTCCATTTATTCTTAGTGATTTGACTCTTTTTCAACTCTTTCAGCCTGCTGCAATTTATTCTTTATGTTCCTTGTTTATGGATACAATCATGATACATTATTAATCATGTTCCTATTAATGTTACAGTACCTTCTAGTAATATCACACAGTCTCAGTTTTGAATGGAGAGAATTGATCCTACTTCAGCTTTTTATTCTTCTATGTTTTAAAAACTTCAACTACTCAAAACTATTTAAAACACTATAATGGTGCACAAGTAGCATTAATACACAGAACAGTAGTCAGTGATGGCCTCTTCAATCAGTTAACATCTGGTTATGCTCTAGGAAAGAAAACAGGTCTGTGCAATAATAAATCTTTTGTAAAAAATATTATAACTTAAGTAACTTGCAAGCTGTTTTACAAGAATACAATTAATGCATCTTGCTAACTAAAATCAAAAATGTATCATATTTCTCACTTTCATAGCGTAAGATATTTTCAGCAAGGTTATTGATGCAATAAACAAACGTTGTCTGACAGCTGTTCTTGTGCATTGCAGGAATTAGATTTTTCATGGTGTAAAGTGATTTCTCTGTGGAGCTTCAGACCTTTAGTTTATTTTTAGTAGAGGTAATTAGGCATTCTGTGTCTGTGCTTTATTGTTTGCTTCATTAATCAAATTGTAAAATAAATAATAATAATAATGTTATGTGGATTCTAAGCATGGTCAATTGTTAGTAATTTAAAGAAGCAAAGATAGGTCATCCTCTCTGTATACAACATTTAGCTTCATTAACTCCAGTTAGTACCTAAGGGAAACAAGTAAATGGTCATTTAGCAGATGCTTCATTCGTATAAATTATAATCATATGTGATCATGTCCTGGCTTTATTCAGCCTTGAGTTAAAGATGTCACAAAATAACAATTAGATTTTGATTTCAGCTATATGCTAGTGCATGTCAGACAAGCGATAGAAATTAATTTTTGTCATTTGAAATGAAAATCACATGCTAATGTCGTCAAATGTACATTTTTGGGTGATATATCCCTTTAAGTTCCTTTCTGTATTGCAAAATGGTGATACTTCATGGTTTACCAGTTGCTGGGTTCAAACCTTTGGTTATCAGACAAGATTTATATGCACACCACACCAGTAAGTTGTTGCATAGCTTCAAGCAAAAGTAAAATTAATTATGACAGAAGTTAAAAAATATAAATATAATATTAGCTTCCCAAACAGAACAAAGTGTGATTATTTCCTCCTTTAAAAATGGTGACGAGGCAACACATATCAGTGATACAGCTCTGTATGCACTTTCAGGATCATGCTTGTAATGTTTGCTATAAAATTTATACAATGAAGTGGTGTCTATATTCATATATTTGTATATGAAATCCTGCAGAAGAAATATCGGCATGTGTTGAAAGCAGTTTAAGAAAATCCACATCATTGAAATGAGTATTGCTTCCCACGTTTTTTTTTGCTTTGCTTCCTCTGATAAAGCATGAAACAAATAAACAGCTCGTAGTAGTAGACTGTAACTTAAGTCATTCGTCTATTACTTTGGTCACTGAACTGAGACAATTGCTTTGATTCCTGCTGCGAGAGGCAGAACCCCATTTCGGATAAAGCCATATGAAAGAAGGAGCAGGTGAGAGAGACAGACACAATCGTAGGGAGTGACATTACCTGTCTTGGCACGTCTGCCATTACTTCGTTTCTGTGGCATCAGGATGAAGAAAGCTGGGTTAGTGATAGAAATATTTACGTCGGGGTGTGTGTGTGTGGAGAAACATTTTCTCTTGGATCACAAACCACTTACTGGCAAAGAGAAAGGTTCAATCCAGAGTATATGTGACCCAATCGAGTGAATTAGTTTAGTTTAGCTCCAACTTGCCTCAACACACCTGCCACAAATTTTCTAGTATGTCTAGTAAGAGCTTGATTAGTTGGTTCAGGTGTGTCTGATTGGGGTTGGAGCAAAACTCTGCAGGACACGGCCCTCCAGGACCGAGTTTGGGCACCCCTGGTTTAGATATATGTAAGGTGGGAGGAGTTGGATCACGCCCCCTGGATCTTGTGTTCTGTAGTGAGGACCATCTCCGTGCAGACCCGGGAAAATTTGAACCCCCCTCCCTCAAACACTTTAGCGGATTCCTGTGGATAGCATCATGTCAAGAAGACGCTGTGCTCTGCACTATGAGGGTTAATCCGTTAAGGTACAATTAGGATATGTTGAAAAACTCCCATCTCATTTTCTCCTCCAACTTCAACTTCATCGCTGCAGATGTACCGACCCAGTGTTTACAAAGTTGTGACAGTGCCACATAAGGGACATGTTTTACCACTCTGTATAAAGCAGTATATGGGTGTATCAGAGTTTTTATGTTTCCTTGTCCATTTTACTCCTTTTAAATGTCTGTGTTTGTCTTTAAGAACTCAGACTCTCCTGTCATGTGAGCGATCACATGACAGGTAGCAGGAAGTACCATGACAGGTAGCAGGAAGTAGCCTCTCCATATAAAGGAGCAGTGTGGCCTAAGATAGAGGCCTGACACCTCACCCAGGAAGCAGGTCGCTATGTGTTTATTGCCTGAATTGTGAAGGAACGCCTTGTGGATTTGCTTACCAACCAGGACTATTTTGCACTTGCACTTTGGAGTATCACATCTACTGGTTTATTTATACACGGGTGGACACTTTTGGACTATTATGCACGGGTTGCCGTTGGACTGTTGTAGGGTATGAACTGAAAGACTCTTTTAGCAGTCCCCAATTCTCAATGTATACGGTGTTGTTTTAGTTGTGTGTCATTGTTTTGTGTAAATACACTACTGTTGTTTTATATCTGCCGTCCTGCTGTCTTTAATCTACTCACCCAACATCTAAACATTTTAAACAATTCTTTGTTTTAAGTCATGTAGCCTCAGCCGATAGGGCCGAGTGTTACATATTGGTGGCCCGTACGGGGAACGATTGCTATTGAATTGTTTAGTTGGGTGATAGAAAAGACGATGGTGCATAAAAAACAAAATGCTTTTAATAACAATGCTCCTCAATCTAAGTACCTGTATCAAACATCTGAGAGTTTTAATGATGAACTGAACTGTGTTTGTGAACAGTTAAACAAAGAAGTTGTTGCTCTTAAGGAAATTGTTTTAAAACTTTAGAAAATTTTTTTGATTCTGTGGAAAGTCATTTTAACCGGGATATGTGTTTTAGAGAAGATGTGGACTTGAGAATGCGGGAAATGGATGAATAAGTCAGGACTGTGCTGGAGACACTAGAGAAAGAGGTGAAGGATTGCTTATTGAGGAGGGACAAACAGTGGGAGGAAAAGCTAGAACAAAGATGTCCAGCTGTACTCACTCCTGTAGCCATCACCAGCTCAGTGTCCCTCCGTTCTGCTCCTGCCCTCAACCCGTCTACAGCTCAGCCTAACACCACTCCATCCGGTAATGACAACGGAAATCCACCGTCTACATGTAACCCCTCTCTCCCGGGTCCTCACTGCCACACCTCGTCCTCGCTCCGAGTGGGTCTCCGGCATGGGAGGCGGACGCACTAACAAGGAGGCTAAAGACTGCAGCCACTAGCGTCAGTCGCTAGTGCGTCTCTTGAGATCAGGGGAGTGAGGTTTACCTGCACAGCACCTACCGCTGGCCTCCGTTACATACAGAACCTGAAACTAGAACCATCCACTCCAGTTTACCATTTTCCAAAGAGGAACTTCTGGAGGCCCAGGCTGACGACACCACTATTCTTCAACTGAAGGCTTCCTGCACTTCTTTGACCTCCCAACACCGCGGACTGCAAGTACACCAGGGCGTACTGTATCGGCAGGTCCAGAAGGGAAACAAACATCTTCAGATGCTACCCGTCATTCCTGGAGCACTGGTGCCCCTGCTATTACGCAGCTTCCATCCTCAAACCTCTGAAAGACATCACGGAAGGGTAAAGACTCTCTTGAGGGTTATGGAAGTCGCCTGGTGGCCGTCCATCCGGAGGGACGTCTGGCAGTTCGTAGGTGATTGCAATCACTGCATGAGGAAGGAGAGGTGTGGGACAGTGAGGGGCCGACAGACATCACGACCGCCATATCATCATCATCATCAGTCTTCAAAAACCAACACACTTCCAACTTTCTCAATGAAGGCAGGAGATAGGAGGTGCCAGGAAGGACCACACGCCAGAGTGACTGGGTCTAATGTGTACAAGGGAGGATCATCGCTACCTGTCCCGGGTTACCCAGTCTGGTTTGGAGTCCCTCCTCTCTTCAGTGTCTCCTATGCCTCCTCCATTTACCATGTGCCTAGGTGGGAAGGCCTGGTTTTACGTAATTTATTTCAAAGACAATTTTATGCACACGGGAGGGGTAACCTACAATATGGAATATAAGTGTGGCAAATCCTGAATGGGTATGGACTTCTTTCCCTCACACGCCGTAGGCTGGGGGAGGAGTCTATGTGACAGTGCCACATAAGGGACATGTTTTACCACTCTGTATAAAGCAGTATATTGGTGTATCAGAGTTTTAATAGGTTTTACATGTTTCCTTGTCCGTTTTACTACTTTTAAATGTGTGTGTTTGTCTTTAAGAACTGAAACTCTCCTGTCATGTGAGCGATCACAAGGCAGGTAGCAGGAAGTAGCCTCTCCATATAAAGGAGCAGTGTGGCCTAAGATAGAGGCCTGACACCTCACCCAGGAAGCAGGTCGCTATGTGTTTATTGCCGGAGTTGTGAAGGAACGCCTTGTGGATTTGCTTACCAGCCAGGACTATTTTGCACTTGCACTTTGGAGTATCACATCTACTGGATTGTTTATACACTGATTGGACACTTTTGGACTATTACGCACGGGTTGCCGTTGGACTGTTGTAGGGTATGAACTGAAAGACTCTTTTAGCAGTCCCCAATTCTCAATGTATACCTCAATGTATAGATGGGAGTTTTTTGACATACCCTAACTGTCTTGAACCGGAGTGCACAGAGTACGCATGCGCATCGCAGAGCTAGACAAGACGAGCATTTGTGGTTAAAAAAAGTGTATAAATATTATTTTTTTTTAAGAAAATGACCGATTGTTCTGCTAGATAAGACCCTTATTCCTCGGCTGGGATCGTTTAGAGCCCTTTGAAGTTGCATTGAAACTTCGTTTTTAACCTTCAATCCTTTGAGCAGCATTGAAGTCCACTATATGGAGAAAAATCCTGGAATGTTTTCCTCAAAAAACGTAATTTCTTTGCGACTGAAGAAAGAAAGACATGAATATCTTGGATGACATGGAGGTGAGTAAATGATCAGGAAATTTTTATTCTGAAAGTGGATTAATCCTTTAAAAATTGTTGCTCTCATGTACCCTGTAGCATGCAAAATACGTATTTAGTTGTGTGTGTTGTGTTCACTCCACACAGCTTGTAGGTCTCTGGCTAACTGGCTAACAGCAATATCTGTTCGCTCGCAATTGTCTAGAAATGTGTCGATGAATAGTAAATGTTTGTCGTTATTACTTGGAGTTATGAGAAAGAATAGAGCAATACGTTGGTGTACAAATTGCAATGCTTTATCAATACGTTTCTGTTTTGGGCTATCGCATATTCCATGGCTGTTTGGGTGTTTAATGTAATGGTGATCGGCGTTCCATTTCCGACATGCGCTGCAAGCAGTAGACCAATCACAACAGACTGGATCATCGGACCAATCACCGCAGATTAGTGTCACGCAAAGGAGGGATTTGGAAAAATTAATCGTTGAGCGAATAGTTTGGGAGCCGTTGAGCAAATAAGGGGAGAATAAATGCATATTATAAGACAATGAAAGTGTTTTTTTTGTTTGACCTTGCATGCATGTCAACCTGTTGTTGGGGACTCCCAAAACCAAAATATGAACCTTTCATAATCCATAATAGGGACACTTTAAATGTCGCATAATTAATATTCATGACAAAGGGGTCGGTGCAGAATTTTTCATATTTGATAAAAGGAAGAAACATGAATGAGCAACAATGTGTAACCCATGGTATATTAACCTGAATGCCCTGTGTGGCCCAAGCGGGGGAGCCAGGTGCATTCTGGACTTTAATAGATAGATTAAAGCTTTTCTCGATGATGAGATTCAACTGACACTAAAAAGGCAGCCACCATTGGAGTATATGCCCACCCGTAAAGCCATATATTTGAATAATGGTCCTGTGATGTAACAGGCGACCAGCGCTAAGAAGGTTTTGTGAGGAAAGCCTACCTCATTTGAACGCTCTCGCCCACCGTCGGCCAATCAATTCTGTCCACTCTATGAGTCATTTGCTGCACTGAGGCACGAAACTTTAGTGAAAAAAAAAGATTATGCATCACATCCTCATCTGGAGGAAATTGATGTTATAGACTGATAGAAGGGCTTTCTCGGATAGAAGGTTGTCTTTATCAAATTTCTTGGAAACACGGACACCTGGATAAGGCTGTTGCTGCTGTAAAATGTAATAAAGTGGTTTTCAGCTGGGGGTTTGAAGGTCTGTTCTGGTAGAATTATGGACAGCGGTGAAAATACATTGCTAATTGCAAAACATAAAGCATAGCTGATCATATTAACGTGGATAGTTAGCATTAAAAAATAAATAATTAGTACAGACCACTTACTCTTTTGTTGTTTATGTCAAAGGCTGTATGCCGAGCTGTGTGGCATTTATTCTTTTAATAATACTAAATGGTTACGAGAAAATATGATAATTAGCCCAGTGTTTATTCTACGTGTAAGCCTAGTAAATCACCCTTCTGCATAGTGAGTATTTATTTATTTAGCAAGACATACCATAGGAATAAATTTAAAATATGTCCACAGTGGTATTTTTTTTTCTCCGTAAATTGTGCTCACAATTGATAAAAATTGATTGGATATTATTCTAATGTTGGCTAGAATTAACTGTGACACTGCAAAGTATTTTGTCTGCAATTTTTCTTAAAATAATAATAATAATAATAATAATAAAACACTTGTCACTTAAAAACTGCAGAAACTGTGAACTAGAATGAAAAAGGAGAGAAAAATAATAATTTGATGGTGATTACAAGTCATTGATGTGGGCAAAACTGTTCTGGGTGCTACTAAGAAAACCAGTTGAGAACCACTGCTTTATTATTTTGTATGTGCTTATTTTAATGGTATATTGAATAAAGAAAAGAAGTGGATATTATATATTATATCTGAAGTCATTTGAAAAAGCAATGCAGTTTTTATTATCGTATTCCAGCATCCCTGTTCAGAAAGTTTTGTAATTGACGGAACTAGACAGTGTTTTAAATCCTTGATGCAAACTATAATCACTTCTGTACCACAATGCTTTGTAGTTATGTGCTTCTTGATATACATTAGGTTTTTGTGTAAGCATGTTCCTGTTGAAGTATTTGAGAGACACAACAGTCTGTTGTTGCTTTTCAGAGTCCGCAGGTGGGGTGCAATAGTAAATCCTGTCCTGCACGCTTAATTCTGCGGCCAGAGCCGATGACAGCTATTAGGAGGAGTGTTGGGAAGAGATCAGCTGAGCATGACTTTAATCTAATTCTTTGTCAGTTCCTGTGAATGTCAGGAAGTGAAGATGATTTTCTCGGAGGACAGGGAAGAAAAGGCCATCCTGGCAGTACTGAAGGTGGATGGGGCTGAGCTACTCAAGATGGTGGACCACTACAAACAATATAAATGTTATTCATTTCTAAAGGTTATACATATACTGTACCTGTATAATGCACCATTCACCACCTGTTCTCTCAGCCAGTGAAGGCCAGGTTCTTGCATTTGTGTATGAATTGCCCTTTCAGTGAACCATTTGCATGACTGAGTTTGCTATAAGGTAAGACACACTGGGTTGAGTCTGCTTGCATTTCCCAAGTTAAACAAATGTGGACCCCCACTATATAAACTAATATTAAGTTTTATATGAGCATAAATGTTTGTGTGAAAACTATATTTATATGATAAAAATCCATATTTGCACCATGTTTTCAGACTTTTGCACCCAACTGTACATCTATCTTTGTCTTGGTAAAAAATACCCACTTTGTGATATGGACAATATAAAAGGAATCATCACAAAACAATTCAAAGATTCTTTCTCCATCTCTCTTAACATTCCAGTACAGGAGTTCATAACTGGGAATTTAGCCAAGGGTATCTAATACAAAATGCTCGAGGCAACTCAAGGGAGACCTCTGAGAGGCTGAGCTGCTCTAAAATCCTTAAAGGTCACCCGCACTTTAAAATAATTTATTTGAATATCGTTTAGAGACGCTGGTGAGGAAGGAGGTCTGCAAGGGCTGGTATAATCTCTTCTTTCATCCCTCTGCTCTAAAAACTGTCTGTAATAGGGAGCTGTGTGACTCCTAGTAAAGACGAAGTGAAGTGGGGAAATTCTTACTTCCTTTAGGTACAGAATCTTCTCATGAAAGTCACCCTGTTTATTCAGGCTATTTTTGGAATTATAATAATATAATAATAATAATAATATTATTATTATTCACAATTAATATTGACAAATAATGTGCTGTAATACTCTAAGTACTTGAAAATAATAATAATAATAATAATTGCCAGTGTTTTTTCTTAGAAAAATATTATCATTATTATTACAGTTTTACAAACTGTTTACCATATTACTGTTTACTATTTACAGTACAAACAAGAAGATTGTTGTTTATTTGCTAGATTGATTGCTTTTATTTATATTTATTTTGCGTTTTCATTGTTTTTATAGAAGACTCTTCTCTTTAAAAAAGAGAAGAGAAAGAAAGAACTCACTTTTTTTGGAAGTGAGTTGAGAGAATAACAATAAGAATTCCAGCACAAAGTTCCTTTGAAGGTAAGAAATCCTCCTGAAATGTCATAGAAAATTATGTTTACATACATTATTAACTTCTCAAATCTTCATTGCAAATATCAGACCGCAAGCGCTAGTAAAGAAACACCAGCTTCACTCGTTATACATTATATCCCATTAACACCGTGAAGGCTTTTTAATAAAGGCTGAGGCTGCTGGTTGCACTTCTCAATGCGCTGGGGGTCATTCCGGATCGCTCCGCCAAGCAATATTTCACCGGGAAGGCTCTATGAAGGTGTGCTTTGTAGGCAATTATTTGCCTATTAATTTTTAACTTTGTCCCTGCTGCTCAATAAACAAACAAAGGTGCCTAATGAAACTAATTTGTTCCAACAAAAAATGATTGTTAATAAATCATTCAGGGCAAGCGTATGGATTATCCACGCCGTGTTTTCACAGCCTCCCGAGAGCCCGTTGAAATTCACACAACGGCACTTGTCCCCAAAAGGCGTCTCGCAATCAATATGCAGGAGCATGCGGTTTGGAGAGCCCAAAGGAACATGAAGCATGTGTATAAAATCAGCTCGGAAGATCAATCCACGGCTCTCCACCCTGAAGATGAATATACAAGCAAATTAATTAAATAAACAGCCTCTGAATCCCAAAAACTGCCGCTCAGAATGTTTGAATCGGTGATAAGCATCTTATCTGTGTCTTTTAAAGTTTTTCAGTTGAATGCTAATACACTGACATGTTTCTCTCTCTCTTCAAAGAGACACTGGATCGCAGCAGAAGGCTCTTATGGTTTGGATTCCTTTATTAAAAGGTGAATTGCAATTTACTCTCTTCTACTGTGTCATCAACACTGTTTGCATTTAATCATGTGCCATAAATCGCAAGTGTGGCAAATAAAATTAACAGGCGCGCTGTGAAATGTCACGCCGGCCCAGTCGTCAGGGTTAATGAGCGTCTTTTAGTGGAACCGCGCGAACGTCACACCGATCTGCGGGACACCGGGACCCTTTTCCCCCCTGTCCCTTGACATTTCCATCCCTTCGAATGCAAAAGCGGCGAAAACCTTGTACAGTCTGGCTGGGGAAGCTGTTAACCTTTCCCGACGCCTTATTCGGCCCACCAAGGCCAGTTCTGTTCATTATTTTTTCCTTTTAAATTGTCAGATGATGTCCTTTCAGACTGAGGCCTCTGGCTGTAATGTCACCACATGGTCAGTCACTAATCACCGTGTGCCTCGGGTTGACAGCCGTATACTGTACAGCCTGGTAGATGGTTATGGATGGGGCCGATCGTTACTCTGTCATGTGAGAGACAGCGGTATAGGATATGATGATGGAGAGGGGTTTCAAAACTTTACAACGTCTGCTGACCCTGAGGTTAGCATCATGGAGGTCCATGGCTAGGTGGCTAGCATGAGTGACAGACCTCAAAAATATAAATTATTATGTTCTGGGTCTTTTTTTTTTTTGTCCTCTTCTAATTAGAAACACATTATTTTGCAGAGAGCTTTGAACAGTAATGGTCACTACCAGAAGCAACTTTAAAGCGTTTTTATCTTTTTGGTTCGTTAGGGCTTTCCGTGGATTCAAATATGTAATGTAATTATTGAGATCATAGTTCATTTGTAGAAAGAAAAGGGCTTTTAATTCATTTTTATTTATAAACCTAAGGGTTTATTAGTTTTTCATGTCTTTTGACATATTATATATATATGTGTGTGTGTATGTGTGTGTGACCCTGGACCACAAAACCAGTCTTAAGTAGCATGGGTATATTTGTAGCAATAGCCAAAAATACATTGTATGGGTCAAAATTATAATTTTTTCTTTTATGCCAAAAATCATTAGGATATTAAGTAAAGATCATGTTCCATGAAGATAGTTTGTAAATCTTCACTGTAAATATATTAGAAATTAAATTTTTGATTAGTGATATGCATTGCTAAGAACTTTATTTGCACAACTTTAAAGGCCATTTTCTCAATATTTTATTTTATTTCTTTTTTTTTTTTTGCGTCCTCAGATTCAACATTTTCAAATAGTTTTATCTCGGCCAAATAGTGTCCTATGCTTACAAACCATACATCACTGGAAAGCTTGTTTATTCAGCTTTTAGATTATGTATAAATCTCAATTTTTTTAAAAAACTTGACCCTTATGACTGTCAGGAATATGGACCTGTTTGTGTGTGTTTTCTCCCCTTGTGCTCCGTGACCTAGTTTTCCCTCTAGTTTGATTAGTCATTTGGTTCAGGTGTGTCTAGTTCATTACCCTCGTTTAGTCTTGTATTTAAAGTGTTGTCCGTTCCTATGTTCCTTTGTCTGGTGTTGTCTATACAAATGCTATGTGTGTGTTCCTGCCTGCCCTGTTTTACCCTGGTTGTGGATTATTAAAGACTGTCATTTGTGAAACTCCTTCATCTTTGTTCTCCTTCGCTCCCGCACAGTAGTATCGTGACAGAACACCGGACTGACAATAGAAAGTTTATTTGCGTGTTTCCCCTCCATTTTTGTTTCCGCGTGTTGTACAGTGTTTTTTTTGTTTTGTTTCCCGTGTTTCCCCCATGGATCCCTTCGACCCCTTCTCCCGTCCGGAATATCTCCTCCTCCTGCTGGAGCAGGGGGAGAGATCGCTCGAGGGCCACACAAGACTGTTTCTGGAAATCGCCCACCTTACCTGCTACCCGAACGACTGCTCGTTCTATGATGGCAGCCTCAACCCCCGTGTGCAGAGCGCCGTCATCTGAAGATGGTCCTCGAGCGGATTTCGCTGCCTTTGTGGAGTGGATACTGGTGAGAAACGGTTCACCGTTCACTGTCTGTCCCTAGGATGATCTCGCCAGTTCCACTCCTGACCCAGAGCCCAGCCCACCATCACCCCGCTGCGCGGAGCTTAAGCCCGAGCCCACTGATGACGGAGAGCCGTACCCGACGCGACCGACGAGCCATCGCCGCAAGGAGCGACAGAGCTGAGGATCGCCACGGAGCCGGAGCTGCTGATGACGTCAGTCCAGGTGCAAGAGCCAGCTACAACTCCTGCCACGAGGGAGAATGCCGTGGACAGCGAGAGCGCGGAGAGGAGCTCCGCCCCCTGCATCATGGCTGAGGGTAAGCTTAATGTGGATCTGGGACTGCTGGACTTAGAAGGAGAGGTTTTGGGTGTATTTGCTGACCTGCCCCCTCTCCTCCCTCCTTCGTTGGAGCCCTCTGTCAGTCCTGCTCCCACGTCTAGCCCAGAGAGGGCTGTTATTCCCTTGTCTGGCCCGCCGGCCGATTCACTCCCAAGCCCTATGATGACAGCAACTATCTCCTCCACCTCAGCCCAAAAGAGGAGAATGAGCAGAGTTGAGAGATGGCTCTAGCCCCTGACCAGAGTCGAGAGATGGCTCCTGTTCCCACATCAAGCCCAGAGAGGGCTCCTGTTTCCAAGCCCAGCCCAGAGAGGGCTGCGGTTCACACGTATGGTCCAGGGAGGGCCACAGATCCCAAGTCTAGCCCAGGGAGGGCTCCTGTTTCCATGTCCAGCCCAGAGGGGGCTGCGGTTCCCACGTATGGCCCAGGGAGGGCCACAGATCCCGAGTCTAGCCCAAGGAGGGCTCCTGTTTCCATGTCCAGCCCAGGGAGAGCTCCTGTTTCCACGTCCGGCCAAGAGAGGGCTTCCGTTCCTGAGTCCAGGCACGAGAGGGCTCGTGTCCCCGAGTCCAACACAGAGAGGACTTCCGTTGCCAAGTTCGGCCCAGGGAGGGCTTCTGCTCCTGTTTACAACCCTGAGAGCCCGGAGGCTCAGAAATGCCCACCCATCCACTCTCCCGCTCCTGCCTCCTCCACCGTCATTTGGCAGCCCCTCTGCTCACCCTCAGCCCACCATCTGTTCGGTGCGACCACCGCGGGTCTGCCAGTCTCCATTGTCAACGTGGCTGGAGAATCCCTTGCCTCCGCCTCCAGCCTCTGAGTCCCATATTCCGCCTCGGCCTGTTGACCCAGCGGCTCCACCGTGGCTCATAGCTCCCTCCTCTCTGCCGTGGCCCGGCAGTCCACTGGCTCTGCCGGGCTCCCTCGTCCCTCCGGCTCCACCTTGGTCTGTCGTCGACCATCCATCGCCTCAGGACTCCACTCCTCCGGCTGCGCATCGTCCCTTTGGCTCTGTCAGGCTCCTCTTTCCC
>NW_015539842.1:545580-563551 GCF_001515605.1 Sinocyclocheilus anshuiensis | reverse complement strand
CCCCCCTCCTGCCTCCTCCCCCGTCATTTGGCAGCCCCTCTGCTCACCCTCAGCCCACCATCTGTTCGGTGCGACCACCGCGGGTCTGCCAGTCTCCATTGTCAACGTGGCTGGAGAATCCCTTGCCTCCGCCTCCAGCCTCTGAGTCCCATATTCCGCCTCGGCCTGTTGACCCAGCGGCTCCACCGTGGCTCATAGCTCCCTCCTCTCTGCCGTGGCCCGGCAGTCCACTGGGTCCCTTCAGCTCCTCCTCAGTCCTCTGTCGGTCCTGCTCCACCGCGGCCTTCCGGATCCCCACCTCTGCCTCAGTCGCCTGAGCCATCTGCTCTGCCTTGGCCCTCCGGATTCTCCCCATTGCCCTGGCTCATCGGCTCTCTGTCTCCGCCTCAGGCTCCTCAACCCCTTGCTCCGCCACCGTCGGTTGGCCCCCTGGAGTCGTCATCCCTTCCTCCACCATGGCTCCTCCCTCCGTCGGCTCCACCGTGTGTCGCCGTTATGGCTACGGCCTGGGTCCTGCTTGGCTCCTCCTGCTCCAAGGCCCTCCTGTCTCTCCCCTGGCTCCTCCCTCCTTCATCACCACCCTGGACTCTGTCTGCCGGCCCCCTCTCAGGTGTCCGTCCTCCTCCCGATCCTCCTCCCAAGGTCTCACCCGTCCCTCCTTCTGTTGTTTCTACGGCGCGAGGACGCACCTTCTGGGAGGGGGACGATATGTCAGGAAAATGGACCTGCCTGCCCTGTGTTACCCTGGTTGTGGATTATTAAAGACTGTTATTTGTGAAACTCCTTCGTCATTGTTCTCCTTCGCTCCCACACAGTAGTATCGTGACAATGACTGGTTTTGTGGTCCAGGGTCACATATGTATATGAAGAGTTTATTTGCAAAAACCGATAAATGCCAATTTAAAAAAAAAATTAACTGAGTGCCGTGCATTATTCTCCACATATAGCGCGATCTGAACCCTAAACATGTTTTGTCAAAAAAGCTGGTATTGTCCACTTTCAAGGCATCGCGTTTTATTGCAGAAGCCGACAAGCGCCATTGCTGTTTGGGAACAAAAGCCGATAAGTCCATTTTAGCGAATCAGCATGCTGTATTCAGGTCAGGTGACAAGGCTGCCAGTCTCTTTGAAAAGAGCTGAGAGGAGTTTCGTCAAAACTGACTAAAGTGATTGAGGATGGATAATTTCGACGAACTTGATGAAGACGTGATATCTTCTTCAGGGCGTAAAAGGAAAATGAAAGCTGAAAGTTTTTCACGGAACCTTGCAAAAGCAGCACGTTACAATGGTAACGGGAAAGCTCCATGTATTGCGTGTAATCACAACCATACAGTCTATGATCACAGCGACGTTTGACCGGCATCTACATTATCAGCTGGTGAGATTACAAAGATAAAACGAGTGTTTGTTTGTTTTGTTTTTTTTGTTTTTTTTTGTAACTCTGAAACTTGACATGTGGCGTTACCTGCTTTTGCCAAAAAAACGTATGTTGGAGTTATCTGCTTTTGCTTTAAAACAGACCTTTAATATATATATAAAAAAAACATACTTTCAATTAACTTTATTTTACCTTTAAGTTACCTGTATTTGTTATTATTGCTTAATCAAAACAACCCAACTGCAGTTTGATTGATATTAATTGGAATGCACAATAAAAAAACATGATTTCTGAAAATAAATAAAAATGGAGTTGTCTGTTTTTGCAAATAAACTCATTCTAAACTATATTCTTTTGACATTTTAATCTAAAGTCTGGAAGTTGAGTTGACAGATTTCATAGTTCACGTAGAGCTGCATTCATCTATATACACCCCTTCAACCTAAATGTGCTGTAATAACACACAAAAGAAATAACACTGTCTGTCATATTAATCAATAAGTAGAGTGAAAGTGGAGTACTTCATTGGATGACAAAGCCATTTGATTCTTTGTCCACATTAATTCTAATTCACCAACCAATGGAAATGCGGTAATTATTTACCTCATGTTGTTCTATGCCTGTTATTTTCTTTCCTTTAGACACAAAAAAAAAAACATTTTTTAAAGAGCAGAGTATTTTTTTTTCTCCACAGTGACAGTTCATATATATATATATTGTTCCGTACCCACTGTATATATATATATATATATATATATATATATATTGTGTTAGCATGATATCAAATTTCTCATAACGTGATACTGTATATGATTTGAGTCATATCCTCCACTCCTAGAATCATCTGAATTTGTTGCACTGCATCCCTTATGATCCATGTAAAATAGATAAATGTATCATCAATCCAGACGTCTTTGTGTAGAGGGACTGCACCATTTCTTTGAGATGTGTGCAATATGCGTAAACAAGCTGACTCAACCGAATGCATTAAACCTTAAAAGAATTGAATACGAACGGAGCAGGTTAATGAACTGCTGTTTTTTGAGAGGACCGTGTCGCCTCTGCGTTGGGCATCCATCATAGTGAGTTATGGACAGCAGTGCAGGACAGCGGCATGACAAAACCCAGGCACGGGCAACTCCCCTCTTTTATTTAATGCACTTTTTATAACCTGCATGAATAAGGAACCTGTTTAAGAGTGCACTGCGGGCAGAGCATGTGGCTAAGTGCTCTCCCTACTGCTCGCACCCTCTCTAGATGCTCATCACACAAGGGCAAAGGAGCACAGCTACTATTTAGTAATGCAAAGAAACAAGCCTGAACCGCATTGAAATTTAGGGCACAAACAGTCTCTACAAGGTGTACTACTAGTGGTTATCAACATTTTCTTTTTCAGAAACCAGCTTTACATTGGATATAAATTTTTTTTTTTTCTGTTAGATCTACGAATAGTTTTATGGTTACTACAAGTATATATTGTTTTATGGTTACTAACAAGTGCATGGTAACACTTTAGTATAGGGACCTATTCTCACTATTAAAACGTTTCTTATAAAGCACACATTCTGGATGACATATTCTACATCCCTAATCCTTCCCAATACCTAAAGTTAACAACTACCGTACTAATTATTAATACGCAGCAAATTAGGAGTTTATTAAGGCAAAAGTGACCACACACACGCACATACTCTGTGTGTGTGTGTGTGTGTGTGTGTGTGTGTGTGTGTGTGACAAGTGCATGGTAACACTTTAGTATAGGGACCTATTCTCACTATTAAAACGTTTCTTATAAAGCACACATTCTGGATGACATATTCTACATCCCTAATCCTTCCCAATACCTAAAGTTAACAACTACCGTACTAATTATTAATACGCAGCAAATTAGGAGTTTATTAAGGCAAAAGTGACCACACACACGCACATACTCTGTGTGTGTGTGTGTGTGTGTGTGTGTGTGTGTGTGTGTGTGTGTGTGTATATATATATATATATATATATATATATATACACAACAAAATATTAATGTTACTTGCCAATTTCTTTGTAATTATTAGTAACATACTGGCAATTTCTGAGTGATTTTTGTAGTGTAGTGTAGTTATTATTTTGTTTTATTTATTTATTTATTATTATTATTATTATTATTTTTACATTTTAGCATTGTTTCCCCCTCACTGTTGTCCATGAATTATATGCAGTTCATCCAACTAAAATAAATTCAAATGAGTCCAACGTTTAATGCCATTTTGGTAAATGTAATGTTTTTAATTATTATTATTATTGTTGTTGTTGTTAAACTATCGTTTTATGGACCGGGGTTGAAGAACACTGAATTGTCCTGAATATTGAATGTTGAATTAAATTTAATTGTAACTGAGTAAATTCCACTTCTTCTCATTTCAATTCAGTTGTAGGGTATTGAATTAAAAGGAAGTTAATCCTGAATTTTGCTATCCTGAACTCTGGTTGCCACCCACCAGATTGGATCTAATCCTCTCTTTTACTTTCATCAGCAATCTGAGGGTGCTATTTGAACATTGAAACTGATTAATATCAGCTAAATCACCTTCACAGTGTTCTAATGGGACATTGTCTTACACTGAGCACCAGGACACACTCTTACAGCTATGATAAGTCTTATTATAGCTCTGTAGGCGCATTCTTGGCCAAGACAAGGGCTAAATCAGGAGAGGACGACAGCTCAAGAGTATCAGATCTCTAAAGTGACTCATCCGACCTACGCAAAGAGTCTCAGAAGGTGGGAAAAGAAGTCAATGAGCTTTGGCACTATGCCCTTCACCCTTTCTCTCCTATGAGTCCGTCTCTCTCTCACACTCTCTGTCTGTCCTTTCTTTCTCTCAACTCTTTCCTTGCTTTGGTCGCTGAGGCCCATGTCAGCCATTAATCTCACTTGTAATAGCGTCTCCTTGTTTTACTAGCCACAGTATGAAAAAGTAATGAGTCTCTTCCCATCCGTTGTTTGGTCTTGTTGTTCAGGTTTTGTGGGCGTGCATCTACTGAGAAAGAAAGACAGAGGGGTCTATAATGTGAAACTCACTTGTTTGTTTCCTCCTGGGGTCTCTAATAAAACATCTGCACTTAACAAATGTACCTGAGCACTAAACATCCGCCACATGCTGAATCCATAATTGCTCTGTGCTCTTGATACTATTTTTTACACTTCAACTATTACACATAATTACCTTCCCCTCCTCTTCATGCACAAATTCAATAAAGATGCAGAATCATTATCGTCCTATTAATAAAGAAAACTATTTATATGATTGTATGAGCATGAGACATTTAGTGACCACAACATACTTAAATATCCATTAAAGGTCTTGTTTAATGCAATTGGTGCAATGGATGACATCCTGAACAGTGAATTTTCAGTGGTTAAGATGGTTAACAGACGTTTTCCTGTTGATATATGGAAAGGAACGAGGTATGGGCCTTAAAAAAGGATTGATTTATACCCAGAGGTGAAAAAAGAGACCTAAGGTGCTCAGATGCTGTCAACAAACCATCTGTTTTCTTATATTGAACATGCATATCGGCTTTGTTCCAAAACCTATAGCGTGCCAGCTTGCTGTCTACTGCCTTCTAAGGCAGCATCCTAACTGAAATGAAACATGTGATTAGATAGATTTGGAAGCAGCTCTCTGCATCGCACAAATAGTCTGAGTCTTGAATTGCTGTTGATTCCAATCAAATTGGGCATTAGCTTGTTGCAATGACAAAAACGTACACAAAAATGAGGAATATTTTATATCTCAAATATTATTGAGAATTTGAATGTATTCTATTACTAAATATTGAGTATAGTCACTCACTATTGTTTGGTATTGAATTATTTCTCTCACTTCATTTTATTTTCTTCACATGCTGCACTGCATTACTGTATGTGTTTGCATTCTCTTTGAAACAAACATGCAATGCTGGCTTTTATTTATATATGCATGTATTTATGTATTTTATTATTTAGTTATTCATTTATTTATTTCAGCCAAATTCTATTATAGAACGCAGTATAATCATTTTGTTACAGCCTTACATTCATGATGTTTAAACATTTATAAATGTTTAAAAATTGTAGGATTTGGACTCAATGGTCTAGTTTCTAATTTCTGAGGCTAATGTTGTATATTCTCATAGAGGTAGAATTACTTTAAGTGAAGAGGAAAAATGGAAGAATATTGCTTCTTTCAGCTTTGATACATCTTTGCTCCAAACCATTTCTGCCTAAAATTTGAGAGTGAAAAGAGTTTTTTTTTTTTTACATGTGTTGTGTCAATGCAAATTCATGGCCTGAGTAGTTCTCCTCTGAGTACTTCAGTGGTCAGCTACAAATCTCTTTTATTTTTTTATTCTTTTATTTTTTTGCAGGCATTGCTGTGTCATGAACATGATGACAATAATTTCACAATGACATGAACTTTTCTTTAGTTTGTGTCCTTCATATCATACAGAATGTTTGACGAAGGTTTCCAAGGACTTCAGCTACTACTTTTATTAACACTGAATCAAAAGTAAATTTGAATCATTCTAGAATTGGTCAAATCTCAAGGAATGAATACATGTATTTTTAAAGGGAACATACCAACCTTTTCATTGTTACCTTTTAAGTTCCACTTATATTGTTATTCAAGGTTTCTTTTTGATGAAAAGTCATGAATTACGTTTCTGCATCATTTCTTCAGTCCTTAGAATTTAAATAATTGAACAAATTGTTTTGCTGATGTGCAAGACTTCTATGTGAAGTATTTGCAAATGAAAGCGAGGAATGGTTTGTCAAACTTTCCCTGTATCTTAATGTATTTTATCATACTCTAATCTTAAATTTCATTCACTACCACATAAAATATAGATTTAAAAAAAAAAAGTTTTTAAAAGCCTCTTATGTTCACCAAGGCTGCATTTATTTGATCAAAAATACAGTAAAAACAGTGATATAGTGAAATATTATTAGAATTTAAAATAACTGTTTTCTATTTAAATATATTTTAAAACGTAATTTATTCCTTTGATGGAAAAGCTGAATTTTCAACTCATTTTCAACTAGTCTTTAGTGTCACATGGTCCTTCAGAAATCATTATAATATGCTAATTTGGTGCTCAAGAAATATTTCTTGTTATTATCAATGTTGATAGGAGCTGTGCTGCTTAACATTTTTCCGCAAATTGTGATACTTTTACAGGATTCTTTGATTTAATAGAAAATTTAAAAAAAAATGTAACAATATAAGTCTTACAAGAGTCTTACAGGTTTAATGCATCATCTTATTGACTCAAGTAGAATGATACCATCTTAATAAAATAAAATAATAATCTTGCTTTGACATTTTGAAATTATATTATTTGCTCTACTTTCTCTGTATTGGCAAGGTTGCTGAACGTGTGTAATTATGCGTGTTCTTGTAAATGACCAGTAATGATGACAAGCAGAAAAGTTTTCTTTCTGAGTCCCAGCAATTCAGCACTCCCTCTCCCATCATGCATTGCTGTCCAGGGAGGCGGCCCATCTTCCCACTCACTGTTATTCAATAAAACCCCCTGACAGGTATGATCGAGAGCCACTCAGTGCTGGAGCGGGACCCTCAAATATAAGGGGGAGGTATAAAATACGAGCACCCTGACAGCTTGCTTGCCAATCCAAATTTTTAAAAAAGCTGGAGTGCCTGGCTTTACGCTGCCCGCGACGGTGTGGCCGTATTTCATGCTGGCTGCGAAACCGCTCTGCACATCCTCCATTCGCCGTTGACAAGGCAGGTAAATCTGGCCTCGTTTGGCCCCGTGTGTAAACAGTTATTCATCTTGTGGCAGAAGCCAGGGACAGACCTTGGCTCATCTTGTGCACTTGTAGGCATCTCACAGATTTGTGGAAAACCAAATCCATTTGGTTGTTCACATTTCACTAAATAATGAAAAAGCAGTCATGATATCAGAAATGCTGTCCAGCTTTTGAAAAGGCATTTAGAAAAGTCTGACATCATATTAAAGTTACCAACTTGTGTTGTGTTTTAAATTTTGGTGGACTGGTGCCTTAATAAGTTGTTGACTAGATAGGCAGCTTATTTTTTACGCTCAACCTTATTTTTCATGGAAATTCATGCTGGTCTTTTCAGCAGGTTAGTCTTTCCATTTAAAGCCTTGTCCAAACCAGCTTGCTGATCCACTACTGAACTTTCAGAAGGGGCGAGTGAACTCTGACACCCCAAACCACAATTAAACAGCGTACCTCTTAGCACTAATGATCACTCACTGTGCGTATTGATTGCAGGGAGCTTGTAGCAGACAATCTAACTGTGTGACGACAGCAAATAAAGACTTCTTCTCCAATTTTCAGTTTTAGGTAGATGTTATAAACATCTGCTAACATCTGTTAGACACTTTAGGTAGCTGCTATAAACATCTGCTAACATTTGTTAGACATTTTTTGTGTAAATTTGTGCAAACTCAATGCAGCATGAACCACAATCCACACCCACATGTTGTCCGTCAACAACGTTCGGGGTTCAGAAATGTGTGCAGGATTTGCTAAGTAGAGCAAAGCTAAGCTCTCATTTTTAGCTAAATCTAAATGAGCCTCCCTTCTGTGTCTCTCATTAAAAACATTTTCATTTATTCATTTGGTTGACGCTTTTATCCAAAGCAACTTACAGTGTTTTCAAGGTGTGTTTTATGTTATATGAGTCATTCCTATTATACAGTGTCTTTTAAATTCAGTAGTTTCAAAAAATGTAAAATGCTTGTGATCTTAAGGAAGTATTTCATTAGAAAGGGTATTAGCAGACTTTCATGTGTGTGTGTGTGTGTGTGTGTGTGTGTGTGTGTGTGTGTGTGTGTGTGTGCTTAATTTGCCATTAATTTGCATAATAGTATTTCCAGGATGGACAAAGAGCTAAAGTTTGCTATTGCTTATTGAGGAACTGACAGTAAGTTTATTGATGAAAATTCATATTTTTTTAATCATCTTTCGAAACGTTGCTATTGTCATAATGATTTCATTCATTTTATCAAACAGGATGTTAGGAGAGAAAAAAAAATGGCTAATACCACATAAATTATTCAATCAGATCAATTGCCAATACATATTAATGCTTGTGTTGTTGTTTTCAGACAAAAATGATGGCACTTCCTTGAGGATGATGTCATAAGGAACATGCATTGATAGTTAAAAAGACTAAAGGGATGTTCACATTAAGTCTGAAAACTATAGTGTTAACTACATTACCATAACATTCTATAAGCGTGTGCATCATGTCATCTGCCGCTTTAAAATCTTAAGCTCTATAAACTCAATTAGATTCTGATTGGCTGTCAATGTTTTGTTTTTGTTATTGTTGTTCAGCAGCTGTTAAAAAAAAAAGTTCAGAGAGTGATTCCAGCCATATTGTTGTTGTGTGTTGTTATTGTTGTAGTTGTAGTGTGGATTTCCCTATTACTTCCATATTAGATTAATAAACATGTATAGTTGTATGCAAACATGATGGAACATTTTGATTATAGAAAAAAACAAATTAATAAATACTCTGTTATAAACATTTATTTATTTATTTGTTTGTTTTATTCCAGCACCCAGGAACATTCATTTAGTTTTGATATTGTGATTAATCGGAAACCTAGCCGTCTGATTTCCATTTTTAAAAATTGCTTTATTCTGTGCAGAAGTGAGATGCTTAGTGTGACACTGGAGATCAGGCACAGAAATCTCATGACTATGAGAAGATAGTATTAAGTCAAACCCAAGGCGTGATGATAACACTCGTCAACAAGGTAACATCTACATGATTGACAGTCATTAAAATGTCACCTTCACTCAAATGATTCATATAAAATCATGTTGTGTTTCAAAGAGACAGATAGAGCGAGACGAAAAGGGAATTTAGGTAAAATACGGAGGGGGGTGGGGGGGTGGGTGGAAAATGAGGAATGAGTTTCTCACTGGGAGAGGAAAAAGAGATTAGATAATAGGGTAAGAAGGCAAGAGAAAAATATGAGGAAGATGGAGAGAAGTGAAGAATGAGGAAAATGAGCTTGTGTGAGATAAATGAAGAATGGATGAGAATGAGAAGGAGAGAAACTATGGCACACTCAAGGACAAATGCACAGCCCGGAAACTGAGCAGCTTATACAAATGATTTGTCCTCCTATTAGCTTTCATGAGTGTCACTTAAAACATAGCGGCAGGACGGCACATTCAGACAAAAGACATGCCATTTCTAGACGCAGGAACCTGACGGGGGAAAAAAAGGAAATTTCAATTATGTTGCTCTTCAAAGTGCTTTTTCAGCTGTGCCTCTCCATAAAAGACCTTTTCGTTGTGGCATGAAAATGAATTAACACTTTCCATTTTACTCAACTATAACAAATTACATTTAATTAATTCTCGTTGCTTGTGTACCGGCGTGCATGTGCATCTGTGTGGTCAATTAGACATCAGTTTATTGCAAATTTTATGCCAGCGATTCTGGGAAATTTCTTTACCTTTCATTCCTTTTCGGCAGCCCTAATGTTGTTGCCATGGCACTAAGCCTCCAATGCCGTCGATTTTGCAGCGTTAACATTAAAGAGCATATTTGATGGCTGTTTTCCAAACAGGGAGGGTGTATGACTCCCTCTTCCTTGAGTCCGGTTCAGATCCAGCACTGTGACTAATTAAGGCTGATGCCCGTTTCTCACCTCAGAGAAGACGTGCTTTATTATAGCTACGCAAATATATATTGCATTATTCAGTTTTGATATACTTTTTTGATCTGCATTGATTTAAGATTAAAAGCCAATAGAGAAGCTGAAGCTTGTTTTGTTTCCAAAGCAGATTTAAAGAAAGTCTCTTAGACCGGGGAAGTTATGCTTGTGCCCCAAAGCTATAATATATCGTGATGACTTTGTTGAGGAAAACGAGATGAAACAACCAAATGAATGAATCAAATATAAATCTGCTCAAATGCAGTGAGTAATGAGCTGTGAGTAATCAACTTTTCAGCCTTCAGTTAACAAGAATTTTGCCTCCGAAACAGACTGAGGTTTTTAAAAGAAACTAGTCTTTGCACATTTAGCTTCATGTACATATTTATGTTGTTTATAGTAGTATATTTATTATTGTGTACATTAATAATTTATACATATATCATTTTATTTTAGCTTTTATTTATTTATATTTCTTAGTCTTTCTGTCTTTCCTAAGATTGTCTATATGCAATGCTTTTTTAAATGCTTGTAATTTAATTTTGTTGTAGAGTTTGTAAAGTTGTGCTCATGCACACACACACAAGCGCAACTGTTATTTTTCTTACAAATTAATTACAAACATTAATTAAGACATTAAAGTATTTTTTTATACACAGATGAAAATGGTAATAATAAATAGTAGATGTGTCCTAACTTTTCTGTGATAGTATACTGCAAATAGTAAGTTGCCACATCCAAGAGGGTCCTTTAGCTTAGTTTTTTGAGCGGCACACCAATCGTTTCTCTCTTTAGTTCCACTATGTCTGACATATTGCGAGGGAATAGGTTTCCTCCCTTAATGGTTCCTATATATAATAAAAAGGAAAGCCTTTTTTGGTAATGGTGATTTATAACAGTTCAACACAACTATAGCACTATGACAAGCAGGTCTGGTGTGCATCTGGCCTGGGAATGGATGATGGAGGGGTGGGGGTGGAGAGGGACATGCATCACTGCCACTGATTGGACAGCAGCAGCCGGTCACCTTCTGTATGGACATAGAGCAAAAGTCTCACTTTAAACAGTAGGGGGCACTGATGATCAATTAGGCAAATTAAGCTAATCTGGGGTTATAAAAACATGAGCTGAGAACCATAAGGGCTGAAGGTGACATCTAGTACAGCAACAAAAAAATCAGTCTGAGAATCAGAATCAGTCTGTATGGGTTTAAGTGTCTAGATTATTTTTGGAGCCACTGTTTGTATAATGATGTTGTTGGTAATCCATCCATCCATAAATTCTGTCGTATATCTAGCTGTATATTCTGTGTACATTATTTACCAACAAACTAAATCTGGCAGTTCTTGTACATGTTGGTCAAAGGCAGTGTGAGTTAGTATTTTGTGTGTGTGCATGCATGTGTGCAAAGTAGTGAATGTGCCTGAAGGAGGCCCGCGCTGGACCACTGAGCAGAGCATTGAACTCCTGCCGTTCTCATCAAGTTCTGCCAAAAATCTGACAAAGTTTAGCTTACTCATACAGAACTTCACCAAGAGAGCACTGAGAGATTCCATTGAGATAATAACAGTTTAAATATTCACACACAACAATACACAGAGACTCTGAATCGTTTTTTAAAAGATCCTATATTAAGCGTAATAACTAGAAATTGTTTGATCTTACATTTGATTAATTTCAGAACATTTTTATTTTACATGCATGACAACTGACAAACAGAATTTGTATTGTATTTTTTATTTTTTTACACTGGGAAAAACTATAAAATGATTACCAATTTAAATAATATTGTCAAGAAAACATGTTTTGATTTGAAATATTTTGGATAGATATGGGGGAATCCATAAAAAAAAGATCTGCATTGTGGAAATATCTTGCAAAATGTTACTTTCTAACAGCATAGAGATATAAAAACAGACATTTTAACCAAAAAACAGACCTTCTTTGTAGAGAAAAAGGGAAAGGGGTAAAAAAAAATGTATAAAAATATATTCCAGCCTATATATATATATATATATATATATATATACACACGCATATATATACAGAAATAAAAATAAAATTCACTCAATCCAAAGTAGTAAAATAATTATAAATTCTTCCCAGTGGTTACTTAAATTGATGTTGCTACAAGAAAACTAACTAACATTGTAAATGTAATATTTTATTCAGCATATTAGACCTATATTTCGAAATTGAGATTTATACATCATCTGAAAGCTGAATAAATAAGCTTTCCATTGATGTATGGTTTGTTCGAATATTTGGCTGAGATACAACTATTTGAATATCTGGAATCTGAGGGCGCAAAAAAAATCAAAATATTGAGAAAATTTTATTCTGGAAGTGAACTAATCCTTTATGAATGAAGGAATGAGAAGGTCTAGGATACTTTTTCTCAAAAATCTGATTTAACCATTCTAAGACATTATTGTATGTCATACTTGATCAAATTTAAACACACAAATATACATAATGTCTATGCCCATTATATATAATGGCAGCCATAATAACAAAAAATATAAACATTCTGTATATTCATGTCAATATATATATATATATATATATATATATATATACACACGCATATATATACAGAAATAAAAATAAAATTCACTCAATCCAAAGTAGTAAAATAATTATAAATTCTTCCCAGTGGTTACTTAAATTGATGTTGCTACAAGAAAACTAACTAACATTGTAAATGTAATATTTTATTCAGCATATTAGACCTATATGATGAATAACCGGAATGACCTAGGTATGATCCCCCACCACCTCATGTTCAGTCTTTGCAAAGGAAGTCATTAAAGTGCTAAAGATAACTGTGAAATAGTGTTTTCAGGTTATATGCGTCAGTCAGGTTTTCTAAAAAGCACGTCAAATGGCTGCATCACATCCGCTGTGACCTTCCTGTACATATCTTTAAGTTTACTGTGACTGTCTGCTATTTATAGTGATTACATGATTTAGCTCTGAGCACCTGAACTGTTTCTCAGCCCAGAAACGTTGTGCTCATCCTTTATTTCAAAGAGTTGATGGATTAAAGATTTGTCATTTATTCAGGTATCATGAATCATTCTGCTTCTTTTGTTGAAGGACAGCTTTGCATTTATTTCAACAAGTGAATAGATAAACTGTATAACGTAATTTAAATTTAAGTTTATGAACTGAAAAGAGGCATTTTAAAAAATAGGACAGTTAAAAACTAGACTGCGCTACCATGGGCGTCGCTAGGCCATTTTTAGGGGGGCTATAGCCTCTATAGACTACTCAGCCCCCCTAAAATTTTGCGATTAGCTCCATAAACTGTACACTAATTCGTGATCGCCTCAGTCCCCTTTAAATTTCATATGAAAACGGCAGCAGACTTCGATCGACTCTTCCCCGTCTTTCAGCACGTTCTTTTTCAATCCGCAGACCACGGCGGTGCAGAGCGAGAAACAGAGGACAAGGTTTGTGTTTAACGATAAATTGTTATAATATCTGCATCTGTGCAGTTCTGTTCTGTCATAAATACAGTTTACAAAATATCAATCGGTTCCTCATCTACTTAATTTATACATATATCATTTTATTTTAGCTTTTATTTATTTATATTTCTTAGTCTTTCTGTCTTTCCTAAGATTGTCTATATGCAATGCTTTTTTAAATGCTTGTAATTTAATTTTGTTGTAGAGTTTGTAAAGTTGTGCTCATGCACACACACACAAGCGCAACTGTTATTTTTCTTACAAATTAATTACAAACATTAATTAAGACATTAAAGTATTTTTTTATACACAGATGAAAATGGTAATAATAAATAGTAGATGTGTCCTAACTTTTCTGTGATAGTATACTGCAAATAGTAAGTTGCCACATCCAAGAGGGTCCTTTAGCTTAGTTTTTTGAGCGGCACACCAATCGTTTCTCTCTTTAGTTCCACTATGTCTGACATATTGCGAGGGAATAGGTTTCCTCCCTTAATGGTTCCTATATATAATAAAAAGGAAAGCCTTTTTTGGTAATGGTGATTTATAACAGTTCAACACAACTATAGCACTATGACAAGCAGGTCTGGTGTGCATCTGGCCTGGGAATGGATGATGGAGGGGTGGGGGTGGAGAGGGACATGCATCACTGCCACTGATTGGACAGCAGCAGCCGGTCACCTTCTGTATGGACATAGAGCAAAAGTCTCACTTTAAACAGTAGGGGGCACTGATGATCAATTAGGCAAATTAAGCTAATCTGGGGTTATAAAAACATGAGCTGAGAACCATAAGGGCTGAAGGTGACATCTAGTACAGCAACAAAAAAATCAGTCTGAGAATCAGAATCAGTCTGTATGGGTTTAAGTGTCTAGATTATTTTTGGAGCCACTGTTTGTATAATGATGTTGTTGGTAATCCATCCATCCATAAATTCTGTCGTATATCTAGCTGTATATTCTGTGTACATTATTTACCAACAAACTAAATCTGGCAGTTCTTGTACATGTTGGTCAAAGGCAGTGTGAGTTAGTATTTTGTGTGTGTGCATGCATGTGTGCAAAGTAGTGAATGTGCCTGAAGGAGGCCCGCGCTGGACCACTGAGCAGAGCATTGAACTCCTGCCGTTCTCATCAAGTTCTGCCAAAAATCTGACAAAGTTTAGCTTACTCATACAGAACTTCACCAAGAGAGCACTGAGAGATTCCATTGAGATAATAACAGTTTAAATATTCACACACAACAATACACAGAGACTCTGAATCGTTTTTTAAAAGATCCTATATTAAGCGTAATAACTAGAAATTGTTTGATCTTACATTTGATTAATTTCAGAACATTTTTATTTTACATGCATGACAACTGACAAACAGAATTTGTATTGTATTTTTTATTTTTTTACACTGGGAAAAACTATAAAATGATTACCAATTTAAATAATATTGTCAAGAAAACATGTTTTGATTTGAAATATTTTGGATAGATATGGGGGAATCCATAAAAAAAAGATCTGCATTGTGGAAATATCTTGCAAAATGTTACTTTCTAACAGCATAGAGATATAAAAACAGACATTTTAACCAAAAAACAGACCTTCTTTGTAGAGAAAAAGGGAAAGGGGTAAAAAAAAATGTATAAAAATATATTCCAGCCTATATATATATATATATATATATATATATATACACACGCATATATATACAGAAATAAAAATAAAATTCACTCAATCCAAAGTAGTAAAATAATTATAAATTCTTCCCAGTGGTTACTTAAATTGATGTTGCTACAAGAAAACTAACTAACATTGTAAATGTAATATTTTATTCAGCATATTAGACCTATATGATGAATAACCGGAATGACCTAGGTATGATCCCCCACCACCTCATGTTCAGTCTTTGCAAAGGAAGTCATTAAAGTGCTAAAGATAACTGTGAAATAGTGTTTTCAGGTTATATGCGTCAGTCAGGTTTTCTAAAAAGCACGTCAAATGGCTGCATCACATCCGCTGTGACCTTCCTGTACATATCTTTAAGTTTACTGTGACTGTCTGCTATTTATAGTGATTACATGATTTAGCTCTGAGCACCTGAACTGTTTCTCAGCCCAGAAACGTTGTGCTCATCCTTTATTTCAAAGAGTTGATGGATTAAAGATTTGTCATTTATTCAGGTATCATGAATCATTCTGCTTCTTTTGTTGAAGGACAGCTTTGCATTTATTTCAACAAGTGAATAGATAAACTGTATAACGTAATTTAAATTTAAGTTTATGAACTGAAAAGAGGCATTTTAAAAAATAGGACAGTTAAAAACTAGACTGCGCTACCATGGGCGTCGCTAGGCCATTTTTAGGGGGGCTATAGCCTCTATAGACTACTCAGCCCCCCTAAAATTTTGCGATTAGCTCCATAAACTGTACACTAATTCGTGATCGCCTCAGTCCCCTTTAAATTTCATATGAAAACGGCAGCAGACTTCGATCGACTCTTCCCCGTCTTTCAGCACGTTCTTTTTCAATCCGCAGACCACGGCGGTGCAGAGCGAGAAACAGAGGACAAGGTTTGTGTTTAACGATAAATTGTTATAATATCTGCATCTGTGCAGTTCTGTTCTGTCATAAATACAGTTTACAAAATATCAATCGGTTCCTCATCTACTAAGTTTTCGCTGCATTCACCCCTCATCACACCACAGCTGTTTCCTCCAGTGAAAATGAAGCACATATGAACGCATACTTTATAAAACAATCATTTTGCCATTTTCATTTGAAAATTTTACTTTTTAAAATTGCTTTTTTAATTCTAAAGAGTCACATAAAACTTTTTGGTAAACTTTTTAGATAGTCATTTTAGCACAAATTTTGGAGAGTATTTTTTAGAGAAAGGTTCATTAGTCAATCAATCATATTGACATGCAATTCACTGACTTTCATAGATACATAAATGCTGCTTATGTATTTAGAGTCAAGGTCTAATGGAATTTATCATTTTTAAATTTTAAATTTACATTTTTTGTTCTAAAACAATATGCAAACCTCCTAACCCTGGTGACTATTCCGCTAGGGGCATGTCCTTGCTTTTCCTAAACAAAGCGCACACAAGTACATGTGGACATTAGATTTTGAGTTACATCTCTTTGAATTCTGGGCATGTGAGCTTTTTATTGAAAGCATGTTCTTGCTTTTAGGTTTCAAAAGTGAAGTAGCCATCACAAATAAAGGCGTTTTATTTATTGCCTGAACTTTGAAGACTTCTTTGGATGTTTTCTTTTGTTATAGCCTGTGACTCTCCAAAGAAACCTGACCTTCCTTTTAAGCATGCTACAAAGAAGAAAAACATTAGTGCCTACACATGAGTGTAACAGAAGTTCTATTTCAAAACCTGAGCTGTCTTTCTAGGCAGCATTTCATGGCATCGTAGACTTGCTCCCAATGTGAAGGTTGCTCCAATAGGTAGGCAGTAATCTTATATCGCTGTCTAAGATACCTTGTTTAGACCAAAATCTAAGGCAGAATCGTATGCAAATTATATTTTATTCATTACAGAATAATAACTTAATACTACAACATTTTGTATACTATAGAAAAATGTAATCAAATTTTGTTTAATCTGTTTTCTATTTCATTTTTAAGACATACTGAAAATGAAATTACATGATATGAGAATGATGGTATTTTTAATGATGTTTTTGTGATGTGATATGATATGATGTTTCATTCCAGTGAGGATGATCCCTTAGAATGCAGCTGCTTACGTGAGTAGTGGACAGCAAGGCAGCTCACTAGGTTTTGGGATGGAACCAGAGAATGTAATTACCTCTTTGGTGAGTAAATCATCGACACACACATTCCTGTAGTTCCATGCCAAATTAACACTGTCTGCACAATGTTGTACAAAGGGAAAAGGTCCTCATTAAATTACTGCACAGTGCTGCCGAAAGCTGGAAAGCAGGCGTTTCTAGTGATCCCATCAGTTTCAACTCTCTCCTCTCTACCCTTGTGAGTGAAGCCTGAGGTTTGACTTTGATTTGATGCTCTTGTGACAGTAGCATCACCTGGGAGCTGTCCCTTGGGTGATGCCAGTAGGATGTAATGTGTTTTTGCCAGGGTGAAAAATGGCATTGTCTCTTTTCAATTTGGGAGCCCGATTCCTGGTGAGAGGGCTTGTGCCGGCTGTGAGAAATGAGTACCTCCGGCTGGTGCATTTGGCCTTTGGAGGAAATTCAGGCAGAGAAAGTAGTGAGCTGAAGACATCTGCTCCACCTCTATTATAGATTTGCTGAAATTTAAAAATGTTCTGGATCAATCCTGTATCAGTTTTCTCTGATTTGTTGAGAAAAGATATAAAATCATGTCAACATGATACATATATTTAATAAATATATGTATCATGTTGCCTTGATTTATATATACTGCATATATATATA
>NW_015539842.1:540285-545462 GCF_001515605.1 Sinocyclocheilus anshuiensis | reverse complement strand
ATTAAAGCAGCACTGTGAATATGCCAAAACAACAATGCCACTGATGCCCGGGTTATTTAGAGTAATTTACATAAGGTAAACATTAACCCGTTGGCTGCTGACCAACTAATGGACTAGTAAAATGTCATAGCTACTGCACACATACGGAAGCGTGGAAAGTCTTAAATCTACATAATTTTGCAGTGTTTGCTTGTTTTTAAGCCGTTTAACACTGTACAGTGGGATATTATGAAGAATGAGGGTTTTCTGTTGGCCAATATTGCAGCTCTTTGGATGACTCGGAACTTTGCATTTGTAACTTTTCTTCAGTGTTGAAGCAAGAGCTATTAGTCATAAAGTTTACAGAAATGTCACTCTGGCCATCTGTTTGTCCTTAAAGTCATTCATTCTACTCCTGCTGAAGGTAGGTCAATTGCACTATACAGCTGTCAGTGCCACTAGCTTCATGTTTACAGTTTTTTGGGAAAGTAAGTAATGAGCATTTGTAATTTATTGTGCTTTGAGGCACTTAGAGGGAGAACAAGTTCCTCTCAGCGCAATGACATCTCTCATTCCACCCAAAAAATTTGTCAAAAATTGCCAACTGTTATTTTTTATGCCTCATTACAGTATGCAAACAAAAACACTCAATACTGTTATTACTATTAGTAGTTTCTGTTGAACTAAATAGCTTTTGTTGCATAAATCAATATTTATTTTGCAGTGCAGTGGTGGTCTAATTGAATTATTCACTATTTAATTAGTTAATTGACGTCAGCTATCACAAACGAGCATCTACTGTGATTAAAAGTGAATCTGGGTAATAGCGGATGTTACAGGAAGGTGACAGCATTGAAATGAAGGTAAATTGCGATGAGACAATAACAGCACAGGTGCACTTCATGTCAGTCAGAATAACATGGTGACCGTGCTTCAAAATGTGTTTCTTTATAAAAAAAAATATATTTTAGTTTTAGAAATTTTAGTACGTCAACTCATCTTAATCCAAGGTTTTTTTTTTGTTTGTTTGTTTTTAGTTTTTCATCTAATATTTATGCAGTTGAAGTCAAAAGTTTACACAGGCCTACACCTTGCAGAATCTGCAAAATGTTAATTATTTTACCAAAATAAGAGGGATCATACAAAATGCAATGTTTTTATTTAATACTGACCCGAATAAGATATTTAACATAAAAGATGTTTACATATATAGTCCACAAGAGAAAATAATAGTTGAATTTATAAAAATGACACCGTTCAAAAGTTTACATGATTCTTAATACTGTGTTGTTACCTGAATGATCCACAGCTGTGGATCATGCTTTTTTTGTTTAGTGATAGTTGTTCATGAGTTTGTCCCTTGTTTGTCCTGAACAGTTAAACTGCCCGCTGTTCTTCAGAAAAATCCTTCAGGTCCCAAAAATTCTTTGGGTTGTAAAAACATTAAAAAATGAACCTTTTCCATTGACGCATTCAACTTTTATTGTCTGAATGTATTCTGAGTAAATACAAGTATTGTGTAAGCAACATATACTGCTAATATTTAAATATACAATAGATGTTGTTTTGGAGGCTCTTTAAAAGCATGACATTGATGGATATTCAGAATAATCATTAGTCAAATACATTTATACAATGTGTTGCTGTTAGTGAAGGGTGATCACATTTACGACACATGGCAACCTGAAGCTGCAGTTGTGGGATGTTATCTGATTGTTGTAGAAGGCCTTGAAGAAATTATGCTTGGCAGGTTGAGAGTACCATCTTCGGTCTGATCATTCATTCATGTCCAGAAAGATCTTGTTTTGTCATCTGTCTACCAGTCTGCTTCAGTGACAATAGAATATCGTCATGCGTGCTCTATAGTGTCAAAAACCATATCATCTGGCAGATAGTCCATATTGTCAGATGCATCTAAGTTTTCTGTCTGTTCTGGTGACATCCAAGACCTGAAATGGACATGAAACCAGTCTGGAAAGATTATGTAGAAAATATTTATTTGAATGTTCATGCCGAATATTCAGCCTTCTAGCTCACTGGGAAGGTGTTTTATAAAGGTCAAAGTAACTTCACCACAGGCCTCCGAAAATGCATTTGATGAGGTGTAGGAATATTCCAACATCACAACAGTTTCACCCAAAATCAAAATATGCATAAATATTGCAGGCCTCCTGGGGTTAAGTATGTTGAGCTGTACTCTATTCAGGGTTTTCTTCACTTGCAGGTGCATTCTAGTATTTGTCATGCTGTGTCACAATTTAAAGTTGTCACTTATCACTCTGTTTGACTGAACACATGCACATGAACAGATAAGCAGTTCTGCAGCAGTAAACAATATGCTACAGTTGAGCCCCCTGGCAGACACTTTCTGAATAAATTGCTATGTTTATGTGTGCTTACACAGGTGGAACATGATTTAAATTTACAGCATTGCATTTTTTTTTTTAAATGAGGGATGCTGCAGTTACAGTACCATATCTGTTGTATAGCCCTACTTTCAAATGTACTAGGTATTTAATTGTACACGCTAATTGACCCTATTTATAAATTTAGACTGTGATTTGCCATCATTTAACACTTAGTTAATATTTGAAAACAATCAATGGATTACACTGTTTATCAATTGTTCATACGTTATGTTTATGTCTATTTTTGTGATGCATTTATAATTAATTTAGAGGTTTCTTCTATTTTGATAGGTCAACTCTGTGCATTTGGAAAGTTTATTTTAATCTCATAGCTGTGTTTTAAAACATGGCTCCTAGTTTCTATCTAGTTTATGCTGCTCATTAGCTGGTTGACCAGCAACCAGGTACCAAAAACAAGATTGACCACATTAAACTTGTATGACAAACTGGTAGCTGGTATGTTGCTGGTCCAAGATGGTCTAATGACCATTGTGGACTAGATACTGACCAATTTAGATAACGTGGAACCAGCTGGAATGTCCCAAACCGCAACTAGCAGCCTAGGCTGGATTTTACAGCATGGGAAATGAGGTTGGAGTTGTTTGTGGGGACTGCCAAGTTATTTATTTAGCAATTTTAGGGGCCTTAGAATTTTGAGAAATAAACCTCCTGAAATCCTCATACAGCTTAAAAACCGACCAGAAACAGTTGGAGGAAACCGGTCAAATGCACTGTAGGTTTAGAAGCGTCTACCTAAAACAAGTCCAAATGTTCCATTGCAATCTTAAACAGTTTTGTGCTTTTTATCTGGAAATGAAACAGACTCGGGTCAGCTTTTATCAAATTGTAAAATGCTTTTGACACATTGGACCCAAGAGTCTGCCCTTTTCAGAGATGAAGCGTTCTTTACCGCTCTGGTTATTGGGCGGTCCGTGGGTGAGGGTCATCAGTCATTAGTCCATGAGAGGAAAAGGGGAAGGCGGTCGATATGACTTTCTGACTTCCTGTATGAAAGGTGGTGAGGCTGTGCGTATTGGATGAAATGTTGGCATAGTGATTCCAGACGTGATCCTTCAAAACATTATGAAAGTTCTATCCATCACCGCACGCCTTCAGTCTTACCTAAGATTCAGCAGGGGCTGGGAGACCGAAATGAGGTTTCCTGAAGGATAAAATGGTATTATCTATATCCACTAACCACCTGACCCTTGTGTAGGAGCCATTAGTCATTTCCTCCCTCTCCTTTCTGTTCTCCAAGCACAAACGAAGGCTCTTTTGGAGCAGAACACTTTACTAAAGCGCCACAGCGCTATTATTGGAACAGACTCTTTTATTCCCACCCTTTCAGACTCATTATTCCTCAAACTAACAGAACACCCACCACTTCCACTCTCCTCTCGTCTAACTTCCTGTTCTTTTCACCAGCTACTCTCTTGAGACGTGGGGGACTTTGAAGGTGTCTCCTGGGATAAGCTTGATTTGGAGGGAAGGGGACTGGTGGATTATCACACTTTGATCAGTGTTTCCTCTTTCTCCTGTTCCTGCGAATACACACGCACACTTCTTCACACTAGTTTAGACACTTTGCTGTGAATGTCCTCTGAATGGGCAAAGAATTGCTGAACGAATGTATTTTTCATAGCTCTTGAGACTCTTCAGAGGACTTGGAAAATTGTTAAGTTCCTTATGAGAAAAAAATAATTGTTGGCGTGCAGTTCAAGTATAAATATACAGCATATAATAACACACTAACTTTCAAAAGTTTAGGGATTGTTATTTCTTTTTTTTCTTTCAAAAAAAAACAAATGCAGCAATATTGTGAATTAATATTATTATTATTATTATTATTATTTAGCATTAAACTTTAGTATTTTAATATATTTTAAAATATAATTTATTTCTGAGATAGCCAAACTGAATTTTCAGCAGCCATTAGTCTTTTCAGAAATCATTCTAATATGCTGATCTGGTACTCAAGAATCCCTTCTTATTTTTATTAATGTTCAAAATAGTTGTACTGCTTAATATTTTCTTTGATGAATAAATGTCTTTGATGAATAAATATGGCCCTATTTTCTTTTGAACCATTTTTTTTTTACTCTTACTTTTTTGGATCCCATTTAAAGTAGTTGAATTACATTTTTAAAAGATGTCTAATCGAGTCAATTTATAAAACCTAAACAATTTGAGAATTTATTGCAATTTTAACAATAATAGTGCCTTATCAATTGCTTTATTATTATTTTTTTTTTTTACAAAATTATGTTTTTTATTATCAAAATTTTATTATCAACACATTGGTAATCTAATGAATACTTAAAACTGTAACATTTTAATTAAACTTTTAAAATATAATCAATTAACAATTTAACAATGCCTTTTTTTTGGCAAAATGCCTAAATACATGCATGAAATATTGTGTAATATTCGTTGATATCCATTAAAAAACAATGTTTTATTGACATGTATTACCATTTATTATTACTTTGATAAGTACACTCTACTGTACAATAGTAATATATTTCTGTCATGATTTTGACAAATTTAAAAACAAACTTTTATTTTGGCAGGTTGTAGTGAACACTTTTGAGTTCCCTTTCATGGGAACTTCGAACTGCGTCCTCTAGGGGGCGCTATGGGGAACGCCTCGTCGTGACCCGTGTCTGAAGCATACATTGAAAAAAACACCAACTCGTTGGCCGGCGACAGCCATGACGTCACTACCGGTGCGACTAAAGTATAAATAGGCGCCGGAAGCACACATCATTCTCTTCTTCGTCTTCATTGACT
>NW_015539842.1:539676-539921 GCF_001515605.1 Sinocyclocheilus anshuiensis | reverse complement strand
TTTTCCAAGGAAAAAAAGCTCCGCTCTCGTTTGTCTCTCTTTTCGAGGAAAGAGGGGCAGCCGTCTGCTTCCCATGATTCAGGACCCGCCTCTGCTGAGGCACGGGAGGGAATGAGCTCGTGGGGATCACAGGTGGATCGGGCCGTGAGTTTGAAGGGGGGTTTCCCTTTCGCGATCGTCGGCTGTGCACGAGAGTGAGCCGCTGGAGGATGATGTTATTTCATTAACATTGTCTGATTCAGGGG
>NW_015539842.1:527533-535617 GCF_001515605.1 Sinocyclocheilus anshuiensis | reverse complement strand
GCCGGCCAACGAGTTGGTGTTTTTTCAATGTATGCTTCAGACACGGGTCACGACGAGGCGTTCCCCATAGCGCCCCCTAGAGGACGCAGTGCCTCGTTCCCTACTCAGGGAACCATGGTTACACAAGTAACCTGAGACGTTTCTGTGTGTATCTGAGGAGAGTTTTATCAAGTAAAGTGTATTATCAGAACAGCTCTGGAGATGGAGTTTACTTGGACTGCCCTCATATAGTGCACAGTTTTGGCAGAAATGGGAAACATGTGAAACATGAATACTTGGGTCTTTCAGGAGTTTTAATCAAAAGTTTCAGGTTTCTCTCCATTAATCGCATAGTAGGAGAAAAAAAAATTAAGATATTAAAGAGATGTCAATTGTGTTTACTTTGCTTCATGTGGAAAATCTATAGGCTCTCCAGAGGAGACACACATCTCACGACGTGGTGATTTCCTCACATTAGTGAGCTAATATTTAGTCCAAACACCCAGTGGAGCGGTAATCAAGAGCTTCCTCCTCCTTCATTCTCTCTTCACTCTTTCAGTCTCCGTTCTTCTAGAATTGTTCTTAATGTCAGTGAAGTGATTATATGTAAATGCATGCTATACATATATATATATATATATATATATATATATATATTCTTTTTTTATTTTATTTTTTTTTACTCTTTCTCTTTGGTGCTCCCACCCTTTTCTTTGTGTCTCCTTTCCGTGTCACAGTGTTAGAGTCGGCATGGGCAATACAGAGGTGACATTTCAGGCAGACAGATTAGGCCCCACTCCAATTAATTTCTCCTCCCTTCCCACCATTAAATACACAATCAGGCAAAGGCAAAATGTCAGCAAAACAAACGAGCAACTGCCACATGACTGACAATTACCGCAAAGCGGCTCAGAAATGCCAATATGTTGAAAGCGCCACTGCCTCCTGAGATGAATGAAGGGGCAAACATCCTTGTTTAGGGCTGTGGAGCGTGTGTGTGTGTGGTTTTGCCAAGTTCAAGCAATTACGCAGCACTGGTCTTTTTGTACTCTATCCTTAGGATGTGCTGTGTAGAGCATCTTTGCTAGCGGGAGAAAAGCTTAAAGTGTCTTTTTTGTTCCATCAAACATCACTTGAACATCTCTATCTACTCCTATCAATATGACATGCCACATTAGCGCAGGTATTCTCTTTAATACTGTCTTTCTTACTTCACAACTAACTCAGCTTCTTCAGTAATGCTGGAGAACATGATCATCACATTTTCCAGAGTTCATACAGCTCGATTGCTGATGTCATTGAAGCAGTAGTTCACCAAAAAATTTAAATTTGCTAAAAAAAAAATTACTCACCCTTGGACCAGCCAATATGTAGATGATTTTGTTTCTTAATCAGAACAGATTTGGAGGAATTTAGCATTCCATCACTTGCTCACCATGGATGGATGCTCTGCAGTGAATGGGTGCCGTCAGAATGAGAGTCTAAACAGCTGATCACAATAATCTACTATAATGTAAGTGTAATGTAAATTGTGTGTATACTTGAAGATTTTAAGATGATTTGATTACTTATACTTTTTTAAACAGTTAGTTTTTTTCTTAAGTATAATTAGGGAATTTTAAAGTAAAAACCCATTTTTATTTGATAAAATCATCCTTAATACAGTCATTTATATTAATAGTTCTTGTATAAAGTCATAATTTCCAAATTGTTTAAAATAACTGAATGAAAATATAAAGCATTATGCATAGAGTTACATTATAAGAGTTTATATTATGTACTGTAATTACTGTATATTATATTAGAGTTTAAAGGATTATGCATTTGCACTTTAGTAGAGGAAATACATTCTTTTTTTTAATTAACAATTTCCCTCTCAGTACTGTGCTGAAAAAAGTGTATCATCTTTGAAAAGCGCATATTTATCAAGGACAGAGTAATTAAACGTTTTGGCACAGAAGTTTTGTTTTCTCACTATTTTACCAAAATCCTTCTTGTTTGCAGGCTTCTCATCTGACAGATGCCTGCTCTGCTTGGAGGTGTTTGAAAGGTGACGGTGTCACCAGAGATGGAGAGATGAACATCTGCAGTGGAGCTCCCTCCCTGTGTGGAGGTAAAACAGAACAAACCCACGATCAACACAACCACAGTTTCAAGCTGTTTCTCTTGGAAAACAATTCAACCGGAACGGCAGAACAGCATCTTCTCCCTGCCAGGCCATCTGTTGCACCCTTAAAGCCTACAGCATGCCCTTAAATGAGAAACATGGAAAAAATATCCCCCAGAACGAGTTTAAACATCGGGGACGGTGCTACCAAATGACATCAGTGAAGAGTTGATGGAAATATAGAGAGGGACACTGGAAGTGAAACATAGCAGTTTTTATTTATTTATTTATTTTTGCTTTTCAGCTCTGTTATTTTAACATACTATCTTACATATTTTCTTTAGCTTACAAATCAAAAATAAGAATGGTGCATATCTCTCTTGTCACCAAGTGCTGTCAGTTCACGGAGCTTGTAGTTTCCCAACTTACATGTTAAAAGATATGCCTAGAATCATTTACTTACAGTATGTTTTCATTTAGCATTTAATTTCATTTGTATTTATTTAAAGTGAGATTTTGGACAATAACAGCATACATATTTATACTTGGTGTCTCTATGTCTTAGTGTAAATGTATTAGTGTGCATTAGCTACATAATAACGTCAATCTCTACTCACCATGATCAGATGTTTTGTCTGCTTACTGGATTTTTTAAAAGATTTTTAAAGATTTTTTGGTCAGAAATCCTTTAAAGCAACACATAACTTTTCAACAACAGACCAATCAGAACACATTTTAGAGATGCTTTATGAATATTTATGATATCATAATATTATAAATATACAAAATTGTAAAATAAAATAATATAAAAATGTAAAAAGTATAAAATTATGTATTTATTTTTAATTAATATTTTAAACTAAATAATGAATAAGAATTAAGAATTTAGGCTAAAACACTTTGCCTAAGGCATTTCCAAACTGTTGGAGGTCACTGTATGAGAGGTACATATGTGTATATGAGATACTGTGTATATGTTGAAGTAATAGTTCACTCACATATTCAGTCTTTCATCATTTTGACACTTATTACTCTGGCGTTTCTTTGCCTGGGTTTCACCTTTCAAAGTTGGTCTGCATTAACATCTGTTTTCAGCTCTGATAACTGCGCCGGCCTTTTCAAAGCCCAGAAATATCAAGTCACTCAAAACACATTGTTTATGACGGACGAGGCTCCAGGCTATGACATGAAAGGTTATGCAGTAAATAATTATTTCGCCAGTCAGATGATAAATCAAAGACTGAGGCATATTAGAAACACAATGGGCTTCCCTTACTATGTGTACTCAAATTTTTATACTGTATCCAGGTTGTGTTGTAGAGAAGCATCTAAAGAAGACTCTCTCTCTCACACACACACACACATGCTCGTTCACTCTCTCTCTCTGTCTGCTTTGGCTTCTTCCATTCTCTAACTAATGCCTTTTACCTTTGCCTACAGGTGACAGAGACAAGGTGCGTGGGAAATCTCTTTGTGGCTTGTGAGAGATACTGAATGGGAAAGAAGAGAGACAGGGACTGTATGTTGGATGTACCGAGAGACGAATAATCACACAAAGAGGAAGTGAAGAGGAAAGCTACATGTTCCAACCAGGTTATATATATATATATATATATTCAGTTGAGAAGCTATACTCTAGTCCTCTGTTATTTCCTCCTTGATGTCTGAATTAGAGATGGACAGTTCGGACAAGTCATAAACAGCCTGACACAGCTGTCTGCTTAAATGAGAGACAGGATTTTCTCGCTCTGTCTTCAGGCATCAGGGCTTATTAGACCTGTGGAGCTCAGAAAGCATGTGAAATATGCATCTCACTCCACTGCCTCCAGGAACAAAAACACGCAGATCATTGACATAGTCTGACTCACGTTCTGTATGCAGAATAGCGCTGATTTCTTTTGGACAGAACTGGGGTAAGATGAGAAATGAAGTGAGAAACATACATTGGAATGTTAATCAGCCATAATCAATATCCTTGTGGTTAATGGTTATTGATAAGGAGAGGAACGTGTTATACCAATTTAATCACTACATTAGTGATCTATGAGATACTGTCAGGGTTACTTAGTTTGAAAAGACTACTGGCCAAACTGAAGTTCTGATATTCACATGGAAAAAATAAATACTGTTTATTTAAATTAAAATAAATGCTCTGCAGTGAATGCAGGGTGCCGTCAGACTGAGAGTCCAAACAGCTGATAAAAACATCACAAGTAATCCACATGACTCCAGTCTATCAATTATCGTCTTGTGAAGCGAAAAGCTATGTGTTTGTAAGAACAAATCCATCATTAAGGTATTTTTACTTTAAACTGTCCCTTCTGGCTAAAATACGAGCCTCTATCCAAGTCGAATCAGGAGAGAAAGATGCAGTGATGATAAGTAATGCAATGCTAAATTTCTCCAAATCTGTTCTAATGAAGAAACAAACTACAGAATTCTGTCGGCAAACACAGATAATGCTTACACTCCATTTTTCCACCTCAAGTTCCCAGATACCTTAAGCTTGGCTGTCTTGTCACGGCTTATTTGATGAAGATTACTCTGTCAGTGTAATTCAGTGCTATTACAGCCAGGGCACACCTATAAGAGCACTTAAAAGCCAGACGACTCATCATAGACTAATTCCGTCAGACAGAAGGGCTTTCTCACAGCCTTCCTTCACAAACCCGAGATCAAACGGAGAAGCCAGGGGCTGCTGCTGCCGTTGCTCGCAATTTCTCTTGTCTTCCCACTTTTTTGCCCTCTCCACCAAAGTGCTTTGTTCTCAAGAGAAAATGATTGCCACCGATGGGAGTAGTTCTCAGATTTTCTAAAGCATCTGGAGAGTGTCAAAAGAGGAGGTGCTGTCAAAGTGAATTATGGGATAAGGCTGCTATTTTTTCTGACTTTTGGAGACACTAATGTGACACCTGGAGTTTCATATGTAGCAAATATTCGAAAACTTTTCACAAATGGATCCTTAACTTCATTTGGTGTGCTTTGTGACACAAAATCTGCCTTGTAGAAGCCATTAAAGGCAAAGTATTTGGGTCATATATCTTTCCTAATGTAATCTGTCACTTTTACTCTCGGGATGTTATGACTGACAATAGCTATTGTAAAGATCAGCTGGGTTTTGACTATCAGGAGAATGTGTTTTTGAAAGCAATGCCGGTATATAAGTTAGTTTGTTCAAAATCTAAGCGAAAACATCTGATTAGCCATAACAAATCTCTATAAACTTTAAATTGGGAAAGAGCTCTCTTTACAGCTTTGATCATCTCCCTGTCAAGCCTGTTTGCAGTGCAAAATGTTGCTAAATAGCATTATGGGTAATGGAATTCCACTGATTAAACACAGGGTAAAATTATGATGAACTCACCGTGTGAAAATGGGATGGGGGAAAGATGATGCTCATTCTGAACTCCCGTCTGCCATTTGTTTAGTCGTCTGAGTTAAAACTGCATTTATGGCCACTCATTCCATTTGTTTGGAGGAGATAACGATGTGCCTGTGGTTCATTTAGGAGATGCACTGAGATTTAATTTACCTTATGGGATAGTGAAAGCAATTAAACTGGGAAACATTTTATGTTGCAATTACTATAATTTCATGTTATTGCTCACACAAATTGGCAGATATTATAGCAGCGCTCATTTGTACTCTGAATTGGGAGTCTTTGCTTATATAGTCTTGCCTTTTGTTTAAAGCAACTGGAAGAGCTGGAGAGATTAAAATTACCTGTGGGTGCAATGGGTTTCATTTTGTGTTTGTTTGTTTTTTAACATTCACTTGTAAAAGAAAGCTAATAGTGTTTATTTAAACCATGAATCATGATTTTTTTTTTCTTTCTATGGCTAATCAGATGCAGGTGGTATTGGGGGAGGGACTTTCTCATTCTGGAGAGCATTTGATTGGGAAAAAGTGTATTTTAGTGTAAGATGAGTCATCGATATTTTAATCTCTTTTGAAAGGCAGAGAAATATTTAGCATTTTAATATACAAATATGTTGCATATTTAATGTACTTTTGCATTTAGGTTGCATTTATCTGATTAAACTCAGTAATACTGTGAAATATTATTATAATTAATTTTCTTGTAATATATTTTAAAATGCAATTATATTTTAAAGCTGAATTTTCAGCAGCCATTACTTAGTCTTCAGCATCACATGATCTTTCAGAAATCATTCTAATATGCTGATTTTTTTAAACAGCATTTATTTTAAATATTTTTTGTGCCATTGCAACATTGTAAATGTCTTTTCTGTCACTTTTATGCATTTTTACTGCTGAATAAAAATATTGCATATATACTATGTATAAAATAGTATTTTTAGTTACATTTTTAGATATTTTAACTGGAAAAACAAGACAAAAAATATTCTGATTAAAGATAATTTTGCATTGTAACAGCCCAAAAGCCAAAAGCTCATATTTTGATGTTGTGGCATTTTGAAGGATCAATCAAATAATAATGTGTAATAATAATGTATGTAAGAGAAAGACATAATTTAGTTCTATTGTAGGAAAAACACAAAATCTCAATCCAGTAATCAGACCACAGACAACAATGTGCATTTGAAACAGGAGATTAATGTTTCTTTTTCTGTAAGAGTGTTAATGGCCGTGCTCTCGGCCTGATATGAGTTTACCAACAGAGCACAGATTCCCTTAAATAGTCAATAAAACACATGCTTTCTTCACAGCCTTCATCTGACTGCCTTCCTCGATGGATTGTGTTTATGAGAATGCTCTGAGAGACATCTGGAGTTCCTATTGATAGACAAATAGTGACGCAGATGTACTTTATTGATCCCCCCGAGGAAACATTAGAAATAAGCATGGAGGCTTTTAGCCACTTAAAATTGTAATTGCACGTTTGTCAACAAATAAATCTATGAGCAAATAAATGGTCGTTTGGGAGTCTGGGTTTTGTGGAATGGATTACAGGCAGCAAACTTTCTATCTGTTGTGAAGACTTTGCCAGTATTCAATGTTAACTGCGTGTAAATTCAGACATTGTGCATTGTTTAGGTGAATATATCCTCCTGGGTTAACAATCATTGAACCTTACAGTCACTGACAGGATGTAACGATGATGGCGTCTAATTAGAATGTAGCACTGAAAAGATATTGAGCGTTAAATGTGTCCTTACCGGATGAAGTGTTGTTTACGTACAGCTGGTCATGCATTTAAAATCATTATTATAATAATGTGCAGTGAACATTGTGTGGTCTGGAAAGCTGCTCTGTGCTGTTTATAATATTGCATACATTGGAAATAAATGCAACTGTTTTAGATTATCTATCAATTACAGTAATTGAACTCAGTGTCTATGGTGCCCTTGATTAAATTTAATAAGCATTAAATGTTAATGTAGCAGTACAGCTTAGTTGTTCAGCACCTTGGTCAGCGGCAAGGACATTCAGCACCATGGACAAGGTAAAGTTATCCACATCTGCTAGGCAAAATAACAATTGACCAGGGGCCTGTTTTCATTAATAATAATAATAAGAAGAAATTCACTTTTAAATTTTATGTTAAAAAAATTATCTTAAAATGTTTAATTTATTTTATGGTCCAACTCTTTACTCCTTGTCTCCAAAAAGTGACGTGACATGTGGCCAAGCATGGTGACCCATACTTGGAATAGTGCTCTGCATTTAACCCATCCAAAGTGCACACACACAGCAGTGAACACACACACACACACCGTGAACACACACCCGGAGCAGTGGGCAGCCATTTTTTTTGCTGCGGCACCCAAGGAGCAGTTGGGGGTTCGGTGCCTTGCTCAAGGGCACCTCAGTCATGGTATTGAAGGAGGGAGAGAGCGCTGTACATTTACTCCCCCCACCCACAATCCCTGCCGGTACGAGACTCGAACCCGCAACGTTTGGGTTACGAGTCCAACTCTCTAACCATTAGGCCACGACTTCTCCTATAATATACTAAATATATACTGTATATGAAAAATTATATTAGTTAATACTTAGGTCTATATATATATAT
>NW_015539842.1:513345-527442 GCF_001515605.1 Sinocyclocheilus anshuiensis | reverse complement strand
CGCCTTGCTCAAGGGCACCTCAGTCGTGGTATTGAAGGTGGAAGAGCGCGCTGTACATTCCCTCCCCCCACCTACAATCCCTGCCGGTACGAGACTCGAACCCGCAACGTTTGGGTTACGAGTCCAACTCTCTAACCATTAGGCCACGACTTCTCCTATAATATACTAAATATATACTGTATATGAAAAATTATATTAGTTAATACTTAGGTCTATATATATATATATATCGTCTATCGTATCCAAACGTGAATGGTGACAACTAGGCATTCACCGTCTTGAATCAAACAAGGTTGGCTTCTGAATTGTGAGTGGAGCGCTAAAAGAAGTAAAGCCATAATAGAGACTTAATGCAGCAATGCGAATAACAATGAATCTCTCAGCGAGCAGCTTTTAAATAGGTGATGGGAAGAAGTTTGCGCTTTGAAGTTTAAGTTTTGGATGGCAGAGGATGTCAGGCTGAAGTTAATGAGCAGGATTTAGTTGCATGCTAAAACCGCTGAAGTAAAACTACATGATTAGTTGAGAAGTACAATCAAAGCAGGCCCAAAATAACCATGTGGGAGAAGATGAATGTTTTTGTATTGGACAGTTAAAACGCATTAATATTGCATGCATAAATAGCCCATTAGAGTGGACTTTAAAGAAATCAGATTCTTTGCCTTCTTGTAAATCCATTTAAAAGTAAGGTCAAAAGGAAGTCATGGACGTAATGAACTGATAGTTGTTCTCAGCAGGTACATTTAGGAGCCTCGTCAGGACACGGTTACTCTACATTGCAAATGTACCATAAATCCCAGCGGGGCGAGAGAGAAAATGGTAATAAAATCAGTGATCATTTGAAATAGATGTTGAATAACCGCCCTGGTGATTGGGGGTTGCACCCAGTCAGTCAGCGGAAAGCAAAGGGCATCTTTCAGGAGACTGCAAATTACTTTTGTTCAATTAAATCTCTATGGAAATTATGTTCTGAGCTATTAACCATGGCTTTTTGTTGTTCATCTGCTGAATGGAGTCGTGCGACCCATGACATTTCAGCAAATATATAGAAATGAAGCAGCACAGACTGAAAACTGTCTGAAAATTCAGACCACCTGAATCTAAATATATGTGAGCAGAGGAAGCGTCATTAACGTTAGTCACCCGTATTGCTGTTGTTAAGTGTGTTAAAGTTATAGTTCACCCAAAAATGAAAATTCTGTCATCATTTACTCACCTCCAAGTTGTTCCAAACCTGTATGAGTTTCTTTCTTCTGTTGAACATAAAGGAAGATATTTTGAAGAATGTTGGTAATCAAACAGTTGGTCCTCATTGACTTCCAATGATTAAATCATGACAGAATATTCATTTTTGGGTGAACTATCCCTGTTTCTCAACCAAACGGCAGCATCCGTGAACACATACAGAGTAAATTCTGGGCCTAGTGCCCATCTCAGAGAGGACAGCAGACTGGCTTCTTCATTTTTTTTTCTTTTTAATCACTGGAGGAGGGCCGAAGGAAGAGGTCTAAAGCTGGATTGTTGGCACCTCCGGCCCTCTTCTCTGTTCTCTCACACCATTTGGCTCTGTTACAAGTCTGGCATCCTTTTACTCTGCCAGATCGCTTTTAATTGTTGGCCCAAGTGAGGCAGTTATTTGGATAATCTTGTTCTCTTTGAGGGAAAACAAGTGTCATGTTGTCTCTTGGACTGTCTTACTGTTCAAGGTCTTTCAGAGGACACCATTGCAATGCAGTGTGATTATTTTAAACACAAGTGCGTTTGTATGGGATGGCATGAACATCAAATGTCTCATGCCTCATTTATCATTTGAAACATTCAAATGCATCACACCATGATCTATCACATAAGTGAAACCTGAGTGTTAGAATTGTAATCATTAATTGTAGGTAAACTATTCTTTTAATTAGGCAACCTGGTGCTCTGTGAAGTAGACAATGGATTTGAACATAGTTTATTTTTATTGTAATATGTCATACTCATATCCATGCAGTGAATAGTTGTAGATGTGGGGTGGGGTTCAAAAAATTATATTGGAGTCCACTTCAATTTGTTACACACACACACACACAATGCAGAAACAATGTTTTTGTTGTTATTGTTTGTTTTATTATTTTACTTTTTATTACATTTTTTTGCCTTGGATATACTGCATTATTTGTTTGTTTGTTTGTTTATTGATTTGATTAATTGATTAATTGATTGTTTGATTAATTTAATGAATGAATGAATGAATGGTGTTTTAAAAAATTGTTTGGATGAATGATTCAGTTATTTCGTCGTAAAGACCATCACTTTTTTTTAACCAATTGGCTGAGTGAATCTGTCATGTTTATGTGTATATCTATATTAACTTGGTACAAAGTGCCTCAAACTCTTTATATATTTTGATATCACTAACCTGGAAAACTTTGACCAAATCCATCAAGTAGTTCTCCCACAAAAGTGCATATCAACCCAGTAAACAGCTTTGTTTCTAGGTAGACAGATTGAAAACACAGTGTGCCTTTTAGCTGCATAAAGCCATCCCGTCAGCAATTTCCGTCAATTTTAAGCATTTTTGTGTGCATCAGACAGCCAGCGAACAGACTGAGGATGGTCCATGGGCATGCTGTCTGAGACTGACACAATGAGTCAGAAATCAGTCCTCCCTAAAGACCCTGCTCATGAAAAGCAGAGTTAGTCTGTGAACACTCTCTATCGATCTTTAGCTATAATTGTACAACACTATAATGAATCGGAGAAATACCCAAACTTTTAATTCACTGTGGTCCCCACAGTTTTCCTCCATCCTCCCCTCCTATTGACTTTCTCTCTCGATAACCGGTAGTCCTTGAGTCTAAAAATTGTGTCAAATTCTAGTTCTTTGGCTGGTTTGACTTCTGAATTAATAGCTCCAGTCAATCACTGTCCCTGCCGCCACATGCTGCCTTAGAGCTGGAAAAGGTAAAGTTATTTGGGGACAGCGGCACGGTAAGGAGTCATGCTTACACATCCCTGTCGGCGGAGATTGCCCCAGCTGCCATTGATTTTGAATGTTATCCAGGGTTAGTTTGTGGGGATGTTTGACCCAGCTGAGAGCAGACGCCGTTGGAGGTGTAATTACGCTGCCCGCCTCCCGTAGAGCCACACAGATGCTCATTTCTACTAAACGCCATTAAGAGCACAGATGATATACGAGGGCTATTTTAGGTAAAAGGATGAAGACCACAGCAAGCAGCCGTAAAGTAAGTCATCCCTGCGTGGGACAGATGGCAGACAGTGAGGAATTGAGCTTAGCTGATCAGAGAACCAGCGAGACTCGTTCTGGCAGACAGGAAGATTCATTCAAATGTATTAGCCTTAGAGTCGTTTGCATTTTGGAGGCTTTCCAAAGTTAAAATATCACCGCTCTGGAGCCGAACACGCAGCCATGCTGGGTAAGGGTCATTTGGAATCAATTAAAATTGACTTTATGGAGGGAAAGTCAACGATCAAGTGTCATTAGAATTATTATGTTTGCTTTGTTTGTTTTTGAAGAGTGCCGTACATCATTAATTAATGAGGGAAGGCACAGCACGTGGTCTTTGGATGAAAAACAGCGCTGCTCATCCTAACTGGCCAATCAGCAAACAGTAAGTCGATTTTTAGGGGTAAATGGTTGCAACGGTCAGGAGTAATCAGGGGAACGTTTGAATATTCAACCCCTGGGCCCGACATCTAATTCCTTCTCTGGTTGGCGCCTCTCATGAGAGGGAATGTGACAAAATAGTAGTGAGCGGGGAAGAGGGAATTTGCATTTTAATGTGCCTGTCAGAATCACTTTGGTGGGGAACATTGGTAGGCAGGGATTTGGCAACCCCAAGGGTCAACAGCAAACAAGCAGGATAAGCAGCCCACTGGAAACGGAAACCAAGAGAGGTGGAGTTAGGCTGCTTCGAATTAAAAGGAGCGAGGAGATGTCGAAATGACACCCGAGAACAATAACACGATGACGGTTGGGAGACGAATCCATTTGGCTGTTATTAGGAGCTACAAATAAACAGCTAAACGAAGGAGGCTATAATTGAAATATCAAAAAAGTCCAATATTCATCATCTGTCATCAAGTAAATAGCCCCTTGTGACATATTCTTTATGTCATGTTTATAATATTGTGTGACAGGCGTCTCATATAGAGTCTGGAAACTAAAATGCAAATGCTGATTGGATCAGCTCAAGTTCCATATGCCTTATGTTTCTCATATGAATAGCAATAGCTTGGTTCCAAAATCTAGTGAACTGCCTCCCTATAGACAGCATTTTAAGGCGTCATATGCACACTCTTAATGCAAAGGCTGTTCCAAAAAATGCAATCTAGTTCTGCCTCTTAAGATCATTTGGCCAGATTCAAATGGTAATATGGGACTGCTGGAGAGCAATCCCAAAATGCACAGCAATCAGCTAAGTGCAGAAATAATTCCAGTGAATGAGGGAGAAATGTTGATTGTTAGTATAATTTATTTGATATGGAAAAGTATTGATAAATCTAGTTAAGAATAATCATTAAGTGCCATTTATAATTATGCCATTTTAATTACTGTCTATTCGTATTTTGTCAAAATAGAGCATGGGATGTTTAAATATATTGATATCAAACAGTTTGTCGGGTAATATTATTTTAATTAAAAAATACCTTTCAGAAGTTTGGGGTCAGTAAGATTTTTGAAAGTATGTGCTTATTTGATTGAAGAAAAAAAAACAGTAGTAGTTTTGAATATATTTTCAAATGTAATGTATTTCTATCATGTAAAAAGCTGAATTTTCAGCAGCATTCAGAAATCATTCTAATATGCTGATTTGATTCTAAAGTAACATTTTGTTATTATTTATGTTTAATATTTTTTGTGGAAACTATTTGAATTATTTGATAAATCCGGAAAGTTTTTGTAACAATGTAAGTCATTATTGTCACTTTAGATCAATGTAATGCTTGCTTAATAAAAGTTTTAATTTTTTTATTAAAAAAAAATTCTTACCATAAACTTTTGGACAATTGTATATTAGTTGACGCTGAATGTTTAATTATGCATGCCCATTTCCCTTTATTTTTTAATAAATCATCTGACACTCACTTAAAGTTAATCTGGTAAGCCTTTATATATAATGCCTTATAAATGTAGTTTTAATGCATTAATTATGCCTTGTAATGCATTGTATGATCTCATGAATAATTGTAACCACAGTTATGATGCATTAAACTACATTTTTACACCATTAAAAAGTATAATGCATTAAAAAACACATGACAAACTTTCAAATATTATAATGCATTTTAATTTTGGTTACTTTTACTTATGAAAAGATCAAATGCATTACAAAATACATTATTAATACCTTTATAATGTGATATACATTGAGATTTTAAATGTAGTGTTACTGTTAATCTATTTAAAAAATTGAAAAACGCAGTTCAGTGTAATCTTGATCAAATCTCAATGTAAATTTCCATTTAGCCATTGTTAATCGGCCGTAACATGAAAATAATAATCAGCTGATTCAAATAGAACAGAATGCCTTTGTAGAGTGCTTCACGTGTGCATTGCAGTTGCCTTAGAAGGCAGCTGCCTATGTAGACATAATGAAGCAGCTCACTAAGTTTTGGATCAGCGCTAATGTTGGAGAGCACACAGACAGTAAAGCACGCACACACACACACACACACACACTCCCTCTTAGAGCTGCGGGACACAGGGGCGCAGACACACTGGAGGCAAGCGAGGAACCGAAGACGCCCCTAAAGAGACGATGAAACGATAAACGTCCAATCGCTGCCCCCCTTCACTTTCACAGTCTTCACTACATCACTTTGTTTTCTTCTCTCCAGACCTCCCCACCGCTTAACCTTGTTAGCGTTTTCGATATGTCTGACCTTAGCTTCCGTCTGTTATTACAGTTACATGGCTAAATCCATGTTTAATTCGATTGGGCCATCATCGGTGTGCTCACAAATCCCATTCCAAGTTAATAAAACCCGTCTCATTGTGTCGGACCCCAAACAGATTTTGCCATAAATCCAATTTCAACCCACTATTCTCCACTCAGACTCACACTCGACCTCGATTTGCTTTCTTTCTCCATCTTTTCTCTGAAGTTATGTGTCATAATTACATTACGCTTGACACGGAACCAAAAACGGAAGACCGAAAGACAATCGGCAACGTTATGCAAAAAATATTGGGATTCCGTCGTCTCGTTATTTCCACATTATTTCTCCTGATCTCTTCACAGGCTTTATCCTGTATACGGAGGATTTTATTTGTAGAGAGAGACTGGAAAAGCAGATAGACGGAGCAGCAGTCTCCCGGTAGCGGGAATGGATGTTATGCTCTCTGGGCTCTGGGTATACAGAATTAAATTGGGTGGAGATGAGGCCTTGTTTTGCTTTGCACTGAGGGAAACTCATTTCCTCTGGGGAATGTTGGACTGTTTGAGTGCTATGCATGAAGTAGACGAGGGATTTACAGATCCTTTCGGCCTTCAGAGTTGCATAGCTTCCTTCTTTCAAATCAAACTTCCACGTCTCCCCACCGGCAATACAGAACTACATCTCTTGTTTATGTATCAGCGTAATCTGCTGTGGAAGTGTGACCCGGTGTCCTTCTGATGAGGTGGGGCCGTCTGCAATAACAGGATGAATAGTGGAGCAATTGTCTTAAAATTGCCTCCGGCAGCCCAGATGCATCTCTCTTACTCTTGCTTTCAATCTGGTGCTTCTTCTTTTTTTATGTGTACGCTTATGTGTGCTCTTGAAAAAAGTCGTTCCATTAGTAATCCAGGGCTGATGGCTACTGTGAGCGGATGCTGTGACAACATGCTGTTGTTGATTGCAATGAAAGCTGAACATTTCATTCATTTCTGATCATTTTTGATTCTCTATAGACATAGAAGAAGATGTTTTAATAAGAATTCTAAGCCTTGAACCAAACCAAACAACTAAAATGAATCTTTTTGCTCCAAAGGAGAAAAGAGAAAGAGAATGACTTACTCTTGCAAGCAGGCTGACTGCATATTTGCAAAGCTTCATGGGAGTGGGTGGTCACTGCTGAACACTTTTGGGGTGGTTTTCTGTTTCCATGGTAACAATTCCTTTTCTGATTGGTGTATCTTTTCTTCGGATAATGGCAGTGTAGTTCTTCACGCAGGAATTAGGCTAGAATTTCCTTCTTTCCTTCCTTCACTTTATTTATGGCTTCTATAGAAATAAATATTATAGTTTATATTTTTATTTTAGAAATGAAAATAATTGTATAATTATATAATTATAGGTTTGTTATATGTTTATTAATTTTTAACAAAAATGTAGGTAACATTTTCCGTCTGTATTTGTTTGTTTGTTTGTTTATGTTTAGAAGTTAATATTTGTATTGAGCAAAGATGCATTAAATTAATAAAAAGTGACAGAATAACAAATATTTATATATTCCTCTGCATTCGTTCATATATTCATTCACAATTTGAATATATAAGGAATAATGGCTGCTGAAAATTCAGCTTTGGAATAATTCGAGGAAAATTTTAATTTTAAAATACATTAAAACAGAAAACAGTTAAATAGTAATAATATTTCACAATATTACTGTTTGTAAATGTGCTCATAAATTTCATAAGCATAAAAAACTTGCTGACCTCAAACTTTTGAACAGTATATATAATAATGGCAGTGTGCTCTAACAGAAAGGCCACATTCTTGTGTCCTTTTACTGACATAAAACAGCATATGTCATATAAAAGAGGGAAAACAAATCTCCTGGGGCATCATTTAATATTTATGACTTCTGATACAATTAAGAATTGCATGAATATTCCCTCTGTGTTTCTCTGAGTGAGGTAATATGATTTACTTCTGGAACTAATTTTGAAGATCACTTTGTAATTGGGGTGCAGGAAATGAAGATTCCAAGTGCAGGAAAACAAATTACCTTGTTACACAATGATTCACTGAGCAAGAATTTGAAATTGGTGTCCATCCAGCCACCTGCCAGACAGGCTGTAATTTATATGACAATGTGAGTACCTGAGCTGTCTTTTCCATATCTAAAGGTTGGCGGAACTAAAACTAATCACACAGAAGCATCTGTGCTGAAAAACTGACGTGAGACCTCTATTTGAAGTCGGCACAGCAGTCCAAATTTACCTGCCTGTTTGCAGAACTTGAAATTGCTTCCTTTTCTTCTCTTCCACTCTATTCTGGCCACTTTTACTCTTTCTAACTGTCTGACTCTGCCTATAATTTTCCCCCCGACCCACTCCAGCACATTTCACTGCTAATGCTGGATCTTCTTACACGTACTTCTTCTTTCTGTTGATGAGTTGCACGTGGTTACTCAAGTGCTGCCAAACTGCCATCAAAGCCCGATGACATCAAGAGATGGATGTTTTTCTGACTGCAAATAAACATTGATCTATGTTAAAGAACAACGTTAAAAACAGTCATTAAATACGTGCCACCACCTGGCAAGCACTACTCTCATTATGCGTTCGCTTCATTCCAAGTGATTACAGGAGTATCATTTATTTGATTTCTGAGGCATCTTAGCATGTAGGAACAGTGCAAATTTAAAATGGACATTTTGGAGAACGATGCTACCCAAGTTCTCTACTTTCTGAAAACACTCCTGTAATTAGTTCAGCCTGGCATTCTTGAGGACGCTCTGACATCCAAGCCGTGCAAATGTGGCATAAGAGTGTGGCAGTTCATTTAAAGTCCTCTCAGCTTAGACAAGCGCTCTCAAGACTGTAGCTCACTGTGTCTTTTGAAAAGGTCACTGCAAAATAACTAAGCATGGGTTATAGATATACAGTACAGTAACTGGAAACGATGTCACAGAGTGGTGTATTCATACACTGCATTTAAAAATACAGCAGATGTTGCTGCCAGAACGTATACGCATATCTAATGTTAATACCAACACTCTGATATAATATTAATACCTACACTCTTAAAAAATAAAGGTTCTTTATTGGCATTGGTGGTTCCATGAAGAACCTTCAATATGGAAATTCTCCATTCCACAAAAGTTTCTTTATAGTGAAAGAAACGGTTCTTTAGATATTTAAAATGTTTTTCACACTAAGAAAAAATGGTTATATTAAGAACTATTCACTGAAGGGTTCTTTGAGGAACCAAAAATGGTTATTACCCCCCTATTTAATGCAATGAATAATTAAAATATATTTTTTACCTTATATAATAAACAGGTAAAGAGAAGTAATATGAAGAATCGAAGCTCATCACAAATAGCTTTTCCACAAGCTGGGGTAAATACTAATATACAGAAGGTGCACAGTATCATATGAATACAAAACACCATCATGGTAACACACATGGCACTAAAACAGTACAACAAACATTAATTTAACAAGGTAATATGTAACATAAAACACTAATACTTAACTGATAAGAAACTACATTTTTTAACAATGTTTTTTTTTATATTTGTGAAGTATCACTCAAGGAATTCTTGAGTGTCAGTTTGTTTTTTCAATGTAATTTTTATTTATTTATTTTTTGCCATATATAATAAGGGAATTTACCGTTGACCAATTAACTGGATTTTAACAGCATTCTTGCAGTCTTTTACAGTTAAAATTACTAGTATTACTTTTTTGCAAGCAAACAGGCTGATTCTGATACTTATTGCATGTACTGTATATATATTAAATGATTTTAGCAAATGGCTGCAATATAACAAAGAGTGAAAAATTTAAGGGGGTCTGAATACTTTCCGTACCCACTGTATATATACCATCAGTCTGTTCAAACTAATGTCAACCGGTGCATCCCTAAATATCACAGTCATTTTTTACAGTATAGTAAGACTTTGCCTGACTTACAAGTAGCATGTTAAGAAGGCCCAATGCACAGCCCACACCCACTGCCAAAACAAATCATTTCACTGTCCATACTAGTGTATGTCACTGTAAGCAATTACATGCATAATAGCCATAACAGTTTCCCACTCGATTTTTAATGGGATTTAAGCCATCGAAAAAGTGTTTAATTTTCCATGTATTGCATTTTTTTTCTCACCTGCGAGAAAACAGTCTTGTTAAATGCACTGTATCTACACACTCGTAGCAAAACGCAATAGCTTTTTACTCCAGATTGCGTATATATGCACTCATTTGCACTCACAGTAAGCGATCGTCTGCTATGATCAATCCAGACATGTCTGCTCCACCAGCGCCGACCACATAAGTTAATAATGTCCGACTGGCCTGAGTGATGGAGGGTATTAGACGTGTTTGGGAGAGCCTGGCCAGTAACACAAACACTGGAGGGACTCGCTGCAGAGCATCTATACGCAGCACCATCTGCTGAATGCCAGAACAGGTGCAGCACTGCATCCTGTAGTGAGTTAATGACTGTAATCACAAGCAGGATCCAGACTGAGATTCTAATCTGCGCCACATGGCGGATCTGTCTCCTCTCAGACAACAGGGTCACTTTGTGATGTCATTACGGGGTCCACTGTGGACAACCTCACACCGAGAGGTGCGACTCTGCTTCGCTTAGCTTTAACGTCACAGATGCTCAGAAAACAAATCATCCTGAGAGACGTTTTAATGTTTAAGCAGGACAAATATTTCGGTTATTAGGAGAAATGCCAAGCGTAGAAGTCCATTAACTTCAAGAGGAAGTAAGAGGATGAGGGAGAGCACGAAACGGCAGCTTGGGAATTATTTGCATGAGGAGAGGGGATATAAAGGACATTAGCATTTTGTTTTCTCAAGTTTCCAAACAAACTTGTGTATGCTAATTGCCAGGCCTGTTTATAGAATATTCTTTTATGGAGAGTTTGTGTATCCTCCATGCTAACAAGAAAAATCAATGGCGAACAAGTGCAAGCAGGAAAACAACTTTTTCAGAATGAGAACCCTTAAAGACCCTCAGGAAGATATTAAGATTTGAGGCATTTATGTTGCACTTGAAGTAAGTACGCATGGACTCTTGTAGGGCTTGATTAGAACACAAAGAAAAATGCAAGTGCAACTGAATATAATATAGTGCACAATATGCAAAGGAGCAGAAGTCTGAGATGCAACAATGTCTAATTTTCAATGTCTAATTCTATAATTTTTTTTTTTTAATTGCCTTCCAGCTAATTTGCATAAAGAAGTGTATGTCTAATCTGTTTGGCTTGGCATCTAATCAGATGTTTGTGCCTTAAGAGTACTTGAGAGAAGTGTTTGGGTGTCGGGTTTCTATTTAGAAAGGAATTTTTATTACTGTCAATGACAAAGAATATCCGGGATGATAAAAAGAAGAATATGTAAATCTGTTTTTTTTTTCTTTTTCTTTTTTAATAAAATAAAATTGCTTAATGACTGAAAATGTTGTTATATAGCCACTTTAGTACAATTATGTTCACAGACAGACAGACGATAGATAGACAGATAGACAGATAGATAGATAGATAGATAGATAGATAGATAGATAGATAGATAGATAGAATACTTAGATTTTTGAATGTAAAGAAGTTTTCATAGACTTATTACCATTAACCTTAACAAAATATGATTTTTCATAAAATGTTCAAACTATGTAATATTAAAAAAATTACTATGACATACAGTTAAAAGGATCATTTATTGTGACAACAAAATGACTTTCTGCATGACGTTTATGTCCACACTTTGCTTTGGCTGGCTTTTTTCCCTAAATGTTCATATATTTCTTTTAAATTGCTTCATATCTTGTTTTTAAAGAAGGAAAAATAATAAAAGATTACTTTAAAAGATTTATAAAAGATTAGGTATTAAATAAAAGTTAGTTTTTTCTTACTCTGAAAAGTTAAAGCACCTGGGTATTTTTGTCTAAATTTAAGCCCCACAAAAATCTGTTCATTTTGTATGAATTGCATTTTAAATGTATTTTTTAAAAAGTAAACAGTAAGCACCATGCTTTTTTTCTTTGAAATTCACTCGCAGGAAGCCATGACAGATTGTGCACAACCTTGATCATTAAAACTAATTTAAAGTAGCTTGAATGATGACTGGTGTCCCACAGTGAATATTGGGTTGCAGATAACACTTAATTGGACTGGGTAAAGGCACAAAAATTGTAAGTTGCAGCTTTATTTTTATGCACTTTCATTTTTTTCTTATTTAGACAGTGCTTGTTTAATACTGTCCCCTTCACACAAATCTCTCCCTCCTCTCTCTCTCGTCTCATTTATTCTCCTCTCCAGCTCTATCTGCCTCCTTTTCTATTTTCTGTAATCTTGAGAAAGGTGTCAGCGTCTGTCGTGAGGCAGTGTTGCCAGCCGACATCTGACACTGCCCCAGGAACATAGTCAATAAAGCTATCTAATTGAGTGCCACTGGCTGCTGTTTATTGACAAAATAAGACCTGGGAATTAGGTGCGTCTCTGCTGCGCACCCCAAGCAACCACCTTTCCAGCGTCCCGACACCTGTCCACTTTCAATCTGTCAAAAGCCCATCCCGGTCCTCCAGGTGTCAAAGGATAGTCATCTGGCTGCAACTGAAATAAAGACGCACTCAATTTATGTGCATGTGAGAGACGGAAGCAGCGAGATGGGGAGGAGTGAGGGGCTGTTCACACAGAACGCGTTTTGCATTCCATTGCGTTCCTTTTCCATTGTTTTTCTATGTAAACATGCACTAGATGGATGTGTTTGCCCATTGCGTATGAGCCTCATGTCTTTTGCAGCATCTCATGCATGACACAGCATTTTAAAAACACAGTCAAGTTGAAATAACTTTTAAAAAGTGGGTATCTAGACCTTACATTTTTATTTTTATTCCACTATCCAGAATCTTGTGTTCCTAAATGCAAAAACATGTTCTGTGTGAATGGGCAAGCTCTGAATAGGCAGCAATTTTAACAATTACATTTATTCATTTAAAGCTTCATACTAAGTAAAAAAAAAAAATAAGTTAAAAAGTTAACAATTTGTATTTGAAGCAGATTTTATAGCTAAATTAGCTAAAATATGTTAACCACTATTTTAGCAGAGATATGCAAGTGAAAATTCCAACTTAAACTGTTGTAAATCTTGAATGCTTTGGAGCACAGACAAGTTTTATGTGAAAAAAATAATTTCCAAAACATGTTTTACTCCAAATTTGAGGTTGATATCTCAAAAAAAAAGTGCGTTCAGTAAGATTTTTTTAACTTTCAGTAAGAACCAAATTTTTCCACTAGGTGAAATTCACTTCACATTTATTTCCAATGTGGCCATTTTAAACTGCAAGGATTACAAGTGTGACTATTTTTCAGAACCATTTAACCTTTCTGAACATGTGGTGTGCAGTGGTGTTCTGAAATGAGGAAGCAAAAAAAAAACAAATGTTTATATAAAATGTAAATTGGTTAAATAAACATTACTTACCCTATCAGAAAAAAAAAAGAAAAAAATCTGTTTTATATTTTTAAATTAAAATTTTTTTTATTAGAAAAGCATATTTTACTTGCTTGACAGAGCCTTATTTGAAAATTTTGGAAAAGTCTTTACGGTTTGATGGATGCATGGATGGATGGATAGATAGATAGATAGAATACTTTGATTTTTGAATATCAAGAAGTTTTCATAGACTTACTACCATTAACCTTAAAAAAATATGCTAACAAATGTTAACAAAATATGCTTTTTCACAAAATGTTCAAACTACAGTATGTAATATTAAAAAATGACCATGACACACTGTTAAAAGGATCATCTCTGCTTTATAGTGACAACAAAATGACTTTATGCATGATGTTTATGCCCACACTGACTGTGCTTTGGCTGTTTTTTTCCCCCCTAAATATTCATATATATTTCTTTTAAATTGCTTCAGTTCGCATAGGTTCGATACTTGCACATTCCAAATCTGTGACTTCCAAAGTTTCCATTTCCGTTAACATGTTACCTTAGTATGCTGCTCAATAGGTTTTGGAAGAAAGCCATTAAGTGAGAGAGGGCAAGTGAAGTCTGTTCCCTTTCAGTCGGTCACTCCGAGTCACGTCGGTGACCGACGAATTGGGATCTCGCTGATCCCTGTGTTCAGCGGCAGCTGGATGCAATCATCGCATGCCAATGTGCATTGGCTCGTTTAGTTTACACTCGAAGT
>NW_015539842.1:503564-513098 GCF_001515605.1 Sinocyclocheilus anshuiensis | reverse complement strand
AGTCGGTCACCGACGTGACGTCTCCGTTCCCTCCTTCAGGGAACGAGGGTTACATATGTAACCGAGACATTTGTGTTTTCATGTATGTGAGCTGGCCCTCATTTCCTGGGCTGCTAACATGACAGCTAAGCAGCTTCAGAACCAGAGGCAACACTGCATCCTCTCCCAGAGCTGTGGCAACTAATTGATTAACACTGCCACTTATAAACACAATCTCAGCATGCCGTAAGTGATAAGATTCCCTCGGCTCCATCTCACAGCACCTGCCTAATGAGGGGACAAGCGAAACCATGGCCCAAACGAGGACAAGACGAGACGAGATGCCACCATCCCCTATCTGTCACCCTGGAAAGCTCTTATCAGCTCTCTTTTATTCTCCCAAATTAACTTTAATGCTGAGATAAGCGGAGGGGGCTCACATTTGCATTGGCACTGTTAATTGACTGTTATCACCACACCGGAGTTGAGGAACAGAGCGGTGAAGGAGTAAAAACCTTCTCTTTTTCCCCTTCAACTATACACCTGCAATTTCATCAGTCTTTTCACTTCTCCACCCCTGTCTTCTTCCTGGCTCCTCGAGCCGAGGGCAGTCAGAGATGGCGGGAATGATTGGGAATGGTCTTGGAGACAGAGAGACGATGTGGTTGCCATGTGAGTGCTTGGGACAGTGATGTACGAGCGAATCTAGCTTCTGATAATTCGTCACTCACAGACACAGAGAGGTCCATTAATCAAACGCAGCACAGTCAAGCTGCCGTCTCCACTAAAAACCCTCACGGCAGAGGTTTAGAAGCATCTGCAGCAACCTGTGATGGTAGATCTGGTCTTTGTGGCGTTAAAGTTTCTACTGGTCATAGATCAATGGAAACAAGTGTAGTTCCACTAGCTGAGCTCAGAGGCCTTGGTTAGTTCACCCAAAAATTAAAATGTGTTATCATTTACTCACTTCCAAGTTGCTCCAAACCTGTATGAGTTTCTTTCTTCTGTTGAGCACAAAAGTAGATATTTTGAAGTATGTTGATAACTGAACAGTTGATGGTAACCATTGACTTAAATAGTATGAAAAAAAAATACAATGGACATCAATGGCTACCGTCAACTTTTTGGTTACCCACATTCTTCAAAAAAATATAATTTGTGTTTAACAGAAGAAAGACATTTATACAGGTTTGGAACAAGTGGAAGGTGAGTAAATGATAACAGATTTTTTTTTCTTTTTTGAGTGCACTATACCATTAACATCTGCCTCTGGTGATCCAATCACACTACATTAGCATGTGTTCAGCATGTAGATTCAAAATATATATCATAAAGCTAAGACTTTGTTCACATCAAAAGTAACAGCACAGAGCTTTTTGCAATTATTGTATGGCATGCATACTACAAATAATGTTTAGTGACATTTGGCTCAGGCATCAACAGCAAACAACAAGGACTTGAAGATTGAATTTGGAATTTAGGAATCAATATCAGTTCATCAAATTGATTATTGATTAAAATCTATTAATTGACATTGACAACCCAGCCCTACCAGCCACTAATTGCATTTATTTACACAATCACTCTCGTTTCTCAAAATCTCTAATATTCTTCTGCAGTTTTCTCTTTCTTCCATCCAAGAAATGTGTTGACTTACCTTGAGGGACATTTTGTTTATGTGGCCTGTGACATCTGCACTATGACACAGATCAGCCCCTCGTTGAACTTGTTTAAAAGTACATCTGTCGATTGAAGACTTATAAAGAGAAAAGTAAGCTGAGCTCCTCATCTTTGGTAGGAAGTATCTCTCTCTGTATTTGAGAAGATCTGATCCAATATGGCCCATATATGTCAATGTCATTGCACTAGTAGTTCTAGATTAGATCATATTTCATACAACCCGCTTGAGGGTCATCTTCTGTAATTAAATGTGATAAATGATCAGAGTAATGTGTTGAGATCCAAACAAGCATATTTTGCACCTACAGTACTGAATGCTGAATGGCAGATTCTGTTGCCATATGTTCACACAACCGTATGGTACCGCAGAGAAAAATATGTTTCCAGAGTCATTATTATTGAAGTAGTGATGATATACTGTAAGCAGACATGTATTTTAAGATCTTGGGTACTTCAAGATCCAGGGCACAATTTACAGCTGTATTGAGAATGCATTTTAAATTCAGTTTCTGAATTTGAATTAAGGTAGTATATAGGATGTGGATTTTCATTTAAGATAGCGGAATAATGAATATCATATAACTGCAATTTTTTTTAAATTAGAAAAACACATTATTTGCTTGACAAAGCCTTATTTGAAAGTTCTGCGAACAGTTTTAAAGGCTTTAAAGATAGATAGATAGATAGATAGATAGATCTTTCTTCAGAGGCCTTGGGAGTGACTCGATCAGTCTGCAGCTGTTTCATTGAGAATGCCAGCTCATTTCTCAGGCTCGACTCTGCGGTTGGAGCCAGTGTGCCATTCCTGGTTCATTCTTATGCACTTCCGTTGCCAAAGAGCTCGTCAGCTGTGATGAGGTAGAGCCTGAAGTATTCCTGGCCTCCATTTTTGCTCAGAAATTTCTCATGGTAGTTGGCAAAGGGTGGCAGGGAGGGAAGGAGACAGGCTTGATTTGATGGACTCCATTCTCTGAAGAACTAAATTATACAGGAACAGATAGCGCAAATGAACAGTGATGGCCACTTGGTTTCTCTGGGGCAGCTGAGTGCTTTTTATTGCACGGGGGAGTGAGCTGAGCAAAATGCAAGGAAGATTGCAGATGTTTGGAGACAAATGAAAATCACAGTTTTCAGGCAAGTTGCCCAACCTCTTCAGCTTATACTACTCTCCACTGTTTTAAAACTTCAGTTTCTTCATGAAGTATAGTTAACTAAAGTTTGTATGGCAGTCTGGTTTTGTGTCTTCAATCACCAGCTGCATGGAAAATGGCTGCTGGTGATTTCTATCTGTCCAACTAGCTGCAACCTGACTCATCTTTAAGGCATCCACGGTCAGACTGACCCTCCCTGGGAAATGAAATCAAATGTATTTGCTTTTAACATCAATGCCCTTCCCAGGTTAAGATATCGTCCTTGTCCTTTAGAGTCAGTTCATGATTCATTTATTGTTACTTGTATGTTTGTGTTGTGCGGTTTTATGAAATACGGAAAACTCTGAGCATGCACTATTTGTCCTTGGTTTGATGGGAAAATCATGGCAGCAGTGAAGGACAGTTACTGTTGGAACTTATCGCCATTTGCCGTTGTTGTTCTGGCTCAGATATCAAACTGCTGGATGTGGATTAAAGCCGTCTGTGCAGGAGACACATGCAATCTCCTGATTTACTCTTAAAACTGCCATTTTGTTCTGATTAGCAGATAAAAGTGCATTTCCGGAAGGAGATGGAGCTTTAGATGGAACAAGAAAAAACAAGTACAGGCTAGTTAATGTGACAGAAATAGCAGCTTTTCGCTTTCCTTTTCAGATATCGAGGCTGTGAAAACAGTCAGCACTTTGAAACATCAGTTCCACAATATTTCTTTTTTCAGCACCAATTACGTTTCTAACTAAAATGATGTATTAGCCCTAGAATGAATGACCAAAAATATACACACTAATGCGTAAGAAGGTCAAAATGACTCATTAGAATTAATGGTTTTCTTTAAAGAAATAATACATGTCTTTTAATAATTAAATAATTTTAAATTATTTATTTAAAAAATAACATTTTAAATTTTTTTAAATCTTATATTATTTTCTAGGTATGTACAAAAAGCCTCATCTTGTCAACTTCTTGTGAACGACCATTTTACACAAACCAAATGATCACACGATCTTCAGTGCTTTTTGAGAACAACCGCATTAACTTGAAATGCGCAGCAGATGTATTTTTCCGCTGTGCATAGGATTCAGAGTGAAAGTCTTTTAAATACTGCGCAGCTGAGACTACAGCGCTGGCATTTTAAAAGTGGGGCTGAAGCTGCACTGGTATTTGTACATGAGTTAACATACTAAGTAGGCACTGCGGTAGCTGAGCTGTGAATATTCATGGTTGGCTCTTTGCCATGGTGATGGCTCTAAAATCCCATTTTCTGAAGCGTAATTTCATTAAGAGAGCAAATAGCTGCTCTAAAATCCAAAAGTATTTGTAATTTCATCTCGTGTTTTAAACTAATTTTCATTGTCAGTGAAGAAGCAGGCTGGTGCATCTGCCACGTGCAATCACAGACAGAGAGGGCCGTGCAATGAGAAACTTGAACAGTTTTGTCTAAGTGTGTGTGTCTACATGTGTTTTTGAGCCAATCTCATCATCAGAGCACAGTCTCGCCTGATTGGGCAAGGTGATGCTGACTTGAATTGGTAATCAGGCTTTAAGCACATGAACATGTTGAGGTGGCATGTCTACTTTTTACATGGAGAACTCAACTATTCTTCTCTGTGTTTTTTATCATTTTGCATCAATTTAGCTGACATGACACTCACTTTTCTGGCAAATAATCGTCATATTTTTGGTGTTGTTTTGCTACAGTGTAATTGGCCAGTCAAACTGCAATTTTAAGACCAAGCTGAAGATCAGCTGGTAACATCAGCAGTGGACTGAACATGCAAGAGTTAATCCTACTAATGCGAGCACCTTGCCTTCCAGCAAATCAGCTAGGACTAACGGTCGAACAATAGCACGTCTAATTAATGTTCATGAGCCAGGCTGATAAAGGAGGTCTATAAAACCTGGAGAAAGCTTTCTGTCTGCATTTCCATTCATCTTTATAAACCTGCATGTACCCCCTGAAAGTATGCAGATTTCATGTCACTCACTAAGGTAATTAAAGTTTTGAATTCAGAATTTGGGTTTTTCTTGTATTTCAGTTTCCGACTAAAGACCCGCGCAGTAGCATTAGTAGTGGACTGAAGGTGTGAGCGTTAATTCTACTAATGGTGAGCACCTTGCCTTTCAGCAAATCAGCTAGGACAAATGGCCGAACAATAGCACATCTAATTAATATTCAAGAGCCAGGCTGATAAGGTTAATAAAGGAGGTCTATACAACCAGGAGAAAGCCATGAGTTCGCTTTCCCATTCATCTCTATAAACCTGCATGTACCCATAAGTATGCATTCTGCATTATTAAAGTTTTTAGTTTGAGTTATATAGTATTAGTTTTTTTTCCCCCATTGTTTCAGTTCATTTAGTTTTTAGTTTAGTTCCAATTTAAGTATTTTGTGCTGCCAAAGCTAGTTAACTGATATCTTTTAAACAGCATTGTTAAATTTCTTAGCACAACCTAGTCTGCAAGTGTCATCTAGTTGAACTTAAAAAACAATAAATAAATAAAATAAAATAAAAACAATTTTAGAATTTTTATTGTATTTCTGATCAAATAAATGAAGTCTTAGTGATCATAAGAGATTTCTTGCAAAAACATACAAAAAATCATAGGAAGAATATTTGTTTGTGTATATGTAATGACTATAAATGAGCATAAGAATCTGCAAATTACACAAGTGTTCAATCATAAAAATGTAGGTTCCAATGACAATTACACGCAAATGAAACCAAAAGGGCCTTGTTTTTAATGTGGGGATTGGCTGTGGCATTTACAGCAGTACCTTGTGTTGTGACAGACAATTTGTGTCAACACTGTTCACTGTGATTTTCAGTCTGGCACATCAGTCGCATTGACACTTGGGAGAGATTAGAGGGTGTTCACACAGGACGTGTTCTCCCTTTCAAACAGCTAGACAGAGCGCAACTGAACGGAATGGAGCTCTTGAGATGCATTTTTAAAAGTGTAGCTATTTTTAACTTGACATTTGCCAAATCATGGGCCTCGGGCCAAACATCTCCGTCTGACAAAAAATATATATAAAATATTAATCTGAATGTAAACTTCTGGTGTTTAATAAAATGTTCACGTGCATTTCATTTGTCAATTCAGTGAGTCAATTTAGTGCCTCTGCTATGAATTGAATGAAGTGGCTTCTCATCTAAAACAAGCTCATCGTAATGTGTTTATATAAGCTTACGGAATTCTTCAACTATAACCAGCTGTGTCATTTCTTGCTCTTCGAAACAAACCTCTTTTCCTCAGCATGAGAAGACCCTGCTAGATGAAACCATTCTCTTCTTTCTCACTCTCCGCGACACAAGATGGATGTACCAGCAGATAAAACGGCTCACATGTCAACTTATGGACTCCAGGTATACTTCAAGATCCAGTTCCCTGTTTCTGTCATTAAATCTGTCCTGTTCTACACTCCATCCCTGCAACTTCCTCCCACAACCCTACAATAATTGGCACAGCCAGATCTCTGGTCTTCCACTTCCCTATTTTCCCATTTCTTCCCTCCATTCTGTAGTAGCCATTGATGTTTCCCTCAGTGTGACAAGTGGGGTTATTTTAAAATTCAAACTGGATTCGTCGGTGAGTCGGGCGATGACACTTTTTAATATCTAAGTGGAGGTTGTGCGGGAAATGTGAAGCAGACGGCCGGGGTGAGAATTCATTACCCGGCCCCTTCGCTCACCAGCGCCAGCTGCTGCCTCGCACATCCCATCTCAAACCCCAAATTGAGTCCCATCCTCTGCATATATTCCAGCCCCATTACAATGTCAGATATCCAGTCCTGAGATGGCGCCCGCTGCTTATGCGATCTCAGTCACTAGACAACTTGCTTCCACAACTTGACCCCCATCTGCTCTTACCTTTTTATTTTTATGTTGGGAGGCCTGAGGAGATGTTGATACTGTGATTGTCTGGTGGCTTACGGAGTGATCAGCACCATGGGCTAGATGTTTGACACACTGTCATTCATATATTATCCCAGTATCACTCTCTTATCATCGTTCTTCCCTTTCCAATTGTCATCTGGTGTTCTACTAAAAATGATGGCAGAACACAGAGATTGAAGCATGTTTCACAAGTGATATGACAACTTAGTGGCACATATATGAATGAGCCATAAATAGCCAGACAGTACGGACAGTTAATTAATACGAAGAATTGTCCATTCAGATTATTAATGTTAATAAATGTAACCCTAGAATGCATAAATGTGGCCAAATTGACCAGACAGAGTATGAATTTTGGGCTATTGTTCAGTTATTTGATTCTGTAATTTTCCCTTAATTATACTTGTTATTTTTAATATTATATTTCTTGCTGCATTTATTTGATCAAGAATACAGTTAATAAATAGTAAAATATTATAATTTAAAACAACTGTTTTATATCTTAATATAATAATAATAATAATAATAATAATAATAATAGTAATAGTTTCTTCCTCAGGTAGCAAAGCTGCATTTTCAGCAGCCATTAGTTTCCAGTGTCACATAATCATTCAGAAATCAGTCTAATATGCTGATTTGGTGCTCAGGAAACTGTTTGTTTGTTTATTTATTTTTTAGGATTCTTTAATAGGATTCTTTCAAGAAGTATTTATTTGAAGTAGAAATCTTTTGTAGCATTATGAAATCATTTACTGTCACTTTTGATCAATTTAATACTTCTTTGCTGAATAAAAATAATTTATTTAAGAAAGAAAATCTTCCTTCTACTGTAAACTATATATTATATAAAGATAAAAACATGATACCTCTTTGATGAAAATCATTAACTCATGTTGACCCCCTTTTTTAATCAAGGTTGTGTTAATTTCTTCTTTCTTTTATCCTATTGCTATTACCACCAGTTTCTTAATAAAAGCAATAAACCACTTGAGGCAATGTGTTTCGGTGATATTCCCACAGTTAAGAAGGTTTGTAATGCAAAGCCTATTGAGTCTGATTGCTTTAATATACATAGAACAAACACAACATTCTTTGCTGTGATGCCAGGACAAAAGAGCAGCATATGACCTTTGATAATGAGCAGCAATATAGAAACCAAGGTGATTAAAGCAATGTGATTTTAAGTTGAAACAAAACAAAAAAAAAAAGTTGAGTCTTTTTAGTTTCACAGAGTCCAGTGCATACATGGTCTTGGATTTTTTTCTAATCTAAAAGGCCCTTTTTGTCTAAACCATGGTGATACAGTACATTCAGGGGCAAGACCTCTTTTGGCCACTTATTCAGGGCTTAGACAAAAAATTGAATGAGTTTCCATAGTTGTGTTGATAGGTAATCTTAGTGTAATTACGAAAAAATAATGGCTCAGAACTTGCTGTTCCTTGTATGTATAAGCTCTAGCAAATGGCTTTAGCTGTTTTTGTAAAGCATGTAACTAGCAGACTGTGCACAGCTCAAACTTGGACTGCAAAGATATAATGTTCTGAGAAAAGACCTTGTTCTGAAAAAAGTACTCGCGGATGAAAAGTTTCAAAGTTTTGAAAAGGCTTGAAAATAGAAGGTCAATTCCTTAGAAAAATACGTATGACTACATAATAGGTTACGAAAAGAAACTTTATAATAGTTGAGCATATAACATGAGCAAGAGTCAAAGCAGAATCAATGTGGCTGCTCGTCTTCAAGCAATGTGTAGTATTGTTTTATTTCTAAATGATTCGATTGAGTGAATGATTGACATTCTGTAATTGACTCACTCATAAAGACAGTCACCTACAGGCATAACCTTGTAACATGCAGGGAAAAAAAATCCCCATACTAATGCACCGAATGACAATCTGTATGCAACAAATATAGTAGGCAGACCTACCATGAGCTTCAAAGTTGGTAATAGATGATGTATGTTAGCCTACCTGATGTATGGAAGCTTCTCTGATTTTCATAAACCTTTTTGCTTCAGATCAAAGTCTTTGTTATGATCTCAAAGCTGGTTGATTGTCTCCTGTGGAGAACAGCAAGTATTAAATGGTCTACAAAAAAGGTTAGAGTTAAGAATAAAGGTGAGATAATGCATTTGAAGCTACTTTACATCCCTCAAATGTGTAATATCCCAGGGCTCACAAAATCGCAAGCCCGACGTCCCGGGGATATTGTGTTTTCCAGTCGGGCTACCAAAATGTTTCACCACCCTGCCCGACGGGCTATCTTGAACAGTGATATCAAATTCCTGTCTTGATTTGCGTTGTTCACTAGCTTGTAGGGGTAAAACGGATCATAGGTGATCGTTTCCACGTGTTTCTAAGTCTTGCCGATTGAAACATTCAAGTGTTTTAAACCATTCACGCGCATTCGGAGCTGAGTGCACTCATTCAAAGCGCGCACAGAGAGCCACGTTTCAGACAATGTTGCTAGGGTAGTCTGAAAAGTTGTTAAATTTAGCAACAAAATTGCTAAGTTGGCAACACTGAATGCGCGTACACAGAATTGATTTCTCTTTCGCATATCCTTGCATCTGAATGAACACACACACAAAATTATTGGATCATGATTAAAATGCAGTGGTTGCCTCTGATTTTAAATGGAAAAAACACAACCAAATCATTAGTTTGTTTATATGAAGAGATTTATTTTATTTGTATTATTTCATTGTTTGATTTGGGATTTGTTTTAAAATTTCAAGTTAGTTTTATTATTTAACATTTCAATTTCACAAAGAAATATGCAGCATTTTGTCTGAGAAATAATAAAAGGACACCTTTTCATTTATAATT
>NW_015539842.1:489233-503516 GCF_001515605.1 Sinocyclocheilus anshuiensis | reverse complement strand
TCGTTACATCCCTATATGCTACTAGTTTTTGCTGTGGTATCAAATAAGTATTCTGTTATTTAAATAATAAAGAACCCTATTTTTTTGCTCATCAGCATAATGACCAAAGAGAAAGGAAAAAATGAAATCGCATCATATGACCCCTTTAAAATTGATTTTGGGCTACCAAATTCTGAAGAATGTCTGCCCGAAGGGCTACCAGCGATTTTGAAATTTTGCAAGTCCTGTATCCCCTGCATCATTCACACACATGAAAATATCAGAACATTACCAGTGTTTGACAAAATACTTTGAACTGAAGTGAAAGCAGCCAAAAGATTGACGATTTCCATAGAATGTGTCATATGAATGGAAACCTGGACTTTTTCAATTTTATGTTGTGATTTTCAGGCCTGGAAATCGATGAAATCTTTGAGAGTCATATAGAGTCTATAGAGAATTTGTTGTTTTTATAACTAGACTTAGCTCTTAAATATTTTACCAGCTATAAAGTGCTCCTTCTAGCTGTTGAAATATGTTAGATGTCTATAAAAATGTTTTTCTCTGTGAAAATTATTTCTCTTCATAGAATGATTTTTTTAATTATTTCCGGTGGTCTTGTACAGCTGAGAAAGTCATGGAAAGTGGGAACCTCGACTGCTGTGTTGGTAAGTCTCTTTATAATACCTTTGCTTGCTTTGTTGCTGACTCTTTTGTTATCTTTGTGTTTCACCCTTATTTTGTAATAAAGAGCTGCAAATTGGGTTCTGCATCCCCGCTTTGAGCCTTTTGTTACACCTGCATTATGATGCATTGCTGTATTTACTGTGGAACACAGGAGCAATAATCACCCGGCCCACACACCCCAATGAGAGGTGCTGCTCTTTACGGGTTCTGCCTCATCAATTCCTTCAGTGCTCTAATTTTGCCTTTTTTCTATTAAGTAAGATTGCACTAAACAATTATGGCTGCCAGTGTTTTAATCCACTCCAGGCTCAGGCCTTGTTCATTTGTTTCTTAGCACGGATTCCTTGTATTTGAAGAACTTCCATTATTGGTTTCCGACACTTTTTTGGCCCAGGAATGTGGCTTAATGGTATGTTGTGATAGAGCAGTTTCTCTTGGCTCTTAAACAGGGCCGGTATGACTCCCTCAGCCCTCTTAAGCTGTTGTTAAACCACTTGTTAAAACACCGTGTACTTTTTGTCTCTATTTTTGTAAGCCGGGGACAGTCTTTTCCTCTTGACCTGTCACGTATGAGCCTCTAAACGCTAATTAATGTAGGAAGCCCAGCTGCTTTGTCACTTAGGTCTCTACTTAACTGTGTGCCACCTGTGTGCCACCAGAAAAGCTTCTGTTGTGATTCACACATAAGGAAACATTATTGTGCAGTATAGAGATAGAAATCATAAAGAATTTAATACATTTAGCTCATAATTCCATTATGAATTTGTTTATAATATTTGTAAATAAGCAGCTCTTTTATATTTATTGCACTCCCAGGTCTGTTGCTATGAGGTAATTTCAGACTTCATCAGACACAACAAACCAGAGTAAATGTAATACTTTTTTTTTTTTAATTATGCAGATTTTTTTTCTTTTGCATAATATCCAATAACTGGTCATAGCTCTATAAAAATTTTAGACAAAAAAAAATAAAGATTTTTAGTTTATCACTGCATGAACCTTAAGTACGTACATTGGAAATTACATATTGAGTCAGATTAATTCAGCAACTGCTCAGAGTTATCCATGAGTATTTTTATAAATCGAACTACCTCCAAAAAGGTAATTCATTCGAAAATCAGTCTACACTGGTCGTACTGTGTGATTTTAAATATATATATTTTTTAAACTCATAAGAGTCATTCATTTGGGAATTGAACTCAACTGATCACAGTGCATGTTTTTGAATCACTAAAAATAACCAGAAGAGTCATTCAACTCCACTGGTTGTGCTGTGTGTTTTTGAATCACTAAAAAGAATTGATTGATAAGAGTCATTCATTTAGGAAACAATTAAAGTACACTGGTGACACTGCACGTTCACAGTGGTTCCTTAAAGTAACCTGTTTAGAAACTTAACTGATCATGTGAATGTTGCTGATTCATCAAAAAGAACCATCTTTTTTGGGAATCCAGCTATACTGAGGCACCAGTGGAGGCTCAGAAGAGCCTAGTAAATGAATCTCTAGTTGCATCCCAATTCTGTTCCATTTTGCAGTATAAATAGTATGAGAATTTCAAAAAGAAGAAAGTGCACTTCAAATAACCAGCTGATGCACTTAAATTAACCAAAAAAAAAGAAAACATGCACTGACGTAGATTTCCTTACATGATGGAAGGGAAGGGACTATTCTATTAGATTGTAGTTAGTAGGTTGTTCCCTCTGCATTAGTAGAATGATGCATGTATGAGAACCGTTATTGGAATGGATAGTCATAAAAATAGTTTGGTTCTGGAGATGGTTTAGAATAAAAGCTAATCCTCGGTTCCCAACCCATCGTGCTCCAGTAACATGTACCTCCTGTCTGGGTGTAATATATGGAGTTGTCATACAAACACTAGGGTTCTGGTTGGTCGCCAGTCCATTCTGGTAGCAAATGCACTGATACATGGTGCACATCCATACAATCAAACACACATTCATAGATAGACATGCACATGATGTGCACATTCAACACACAGACACCCTCAGTATGAATCAGTCCAGGTGTCTTACTCTGCTGGTCACAGTTTAATGAACACTGACACCACATTGAGATGGATGCGGGCCAGGCCTGCTGGTGTTTTAAACATGAAACGCACTGTAGAGTGCCACAAGGAAACCCAGAAGCTCCTTACAGTCCTGAAGCAACTGTTAATATGACTGCTGGAATATATTATCGCTTTATTGCTAAAGTACACTGAAAACTGTAAGTACTGTGGCATGAGTGATGATTGTATCAATATTTATGTTGGTGACAATAGTTTCTACAGTCTCAACAGATTATAGATTGAATTTACAATAAATAGAAGCTGTTAATTTTCACTTGGCAAATGGGGAATTCTGCCAGTACAACTCTGTGCTGTATATTTACTTGATAGACAGACTGGCAACAACTGCATTAATAGAAACGAACAACAATGCATGTAACTTTTCACAAGCTGTAACTTTTAAATAGCCTGAATGTCATTGTAATTCAAACCTGACTGCAAATGTGTTCCCTATGGGAATTTATAAGCTGGCCTACTCGCAAATGTTAGGGATGACTTAAAGCGAACCCATTAGGGTGCAAACGGACGACCCAGTTGGTCTATTGTCAGTACATGCTCATAAAAGCCTCCGACAGCCACTCTAATGTTAACTCCCGACTCAGAGATCAGCCAAATTTAAAGCTTTTGGGGAGCCATGCTGTAATTTGGCCAGAACGTTCGGATGAAATAAACAGCGTGCCATTGCACCAAGGGCAACCGGAATGACTACACTCTTGTCCAGGTGGGAAATAACCTCAGGCACACAATTCAAATTTAAAACTCAGCGTGTTCGCAGAGATGAAGCTGGAAATCTGACAGTAAATCTGCCCTGCTTTGGGCCCCAGCCAGAGATCAATATCTGCAGCGAGATGGGGGACACTCAGGGGGAGGTAGGATTATTCAGTATGGTTGATGGCTTTTCAGCTCGGTGATGGCAAGTAATTTGTGGTGCTTCAGTGTGTAACCTGCTACCCATTCGAAATGACCGGATAACTGGGCTTGGATGTAGTTTAGTCCACCATGAGTGTGGTATGCTTGAATACGCAATAGACAATGGGCATGATTGATCAAATCATTTTCAGAAATCCAATATGCACAAATATAGTGCTTAGGGACTGGGATTTGGATAGGTGCATGACTGCATTGATCTAAAATAACATATCATTTTTATCAATTGGTGCAAGAGTCTGTGCTTCTCTCTGTTGTCTTTGTAAGTCATTTTTACCCAAATTTACTTTGCTTGTTGAATCCTATATGGCTATTTTATCCTACCTTAGTTCCTGAACAAATGACTCTGATGAGCCATTTTGATGGTTCTATTTAATGAATCAAAAACATACAGCACACACAGTTCCCTTTCAGTCGGTCACTCTCGACGTCACGTCGGAGGCTCGTGGCGCCTCGCTGGCAGATATCTGTAGAGCTGCGGGCTGGGCGACCCCTAACACGTTCGCTAGATTCTATAGCCTTCGTGTGGAGCCGGTATCCTCCTGTGTTCTCACCTCAAACGGGTAGAAGCACTGAGAGGCCCCGGCTTCGGGTCGGCTTGCAAAACCCACTCCAGAGAGTCCATATAGTAGACCCTGTTGAGCTCCTCCGTCCCCTCGGCAGCCAGACGTGACTGGGGAACTGAAATTGTATTTCTTTTTTCCCAAATATTTATAAATTATGATTTTACAAGTACTAAGAGAATTGAGTAAACTATTGAACTATTGAGGAACTGGAATCTTTCTTTACGATTCCCAGCCTTTCTCAAGTTACATATTTGTTGTCTTTTTCTTACCTTATTTATCCAATCTGTCTATTACTGGTGAACCTTCCAAGGACGTCATCTTGACAGACTTGCAATCAAAAGAGTTAGATTTTTCTCATGTTCAGTGTCCTATTCTGGAAGCCATGACAACTGTCGTCTGTCATTTTGATGTTACGGCATCTGACGGCATGTCACTGTTTTATTCCTCTGTTATATTCTGCAATATCAGAGTTATGGAACATCAAAAGTAAAACCTAACAAGCTTTCTCACTTCCATGACGTCTTGTGTTTGGATTCACAGCCACAAGAGGAACAGGAGCCAAAGCTCAGCACGGTGTGAGAAGGTCGCCCTCAGGCAAGCGTGAGACTGGCCTTGGTAATTGGCACCAGTGAATGAGAGGGTCCTGCCACGACTCTGAAACCCAGAGGTGAGACTAACCCCTGTGGATCTCAGTACTGCCCTTGAGAGGTTTTTCCTAGGGCCATTATTAACCACCTCCATGAGACTGCAAAAGCTTGGAACAATGGTTAAATATGCACTGTGTAGTCACAGCATGGCATGTTTTTTTTTTTTTGTGATTTTAGCAAGTGGTGAAAGTGTACTAAGAAGAAAATCTAAGATCTGTGATTGAATGCAAGGAGTCTCACGGGCCATATCAACAAATGTGACGTCATTATGTCAATCACCTGGTAGCCCCACCCACTTCAAACTCATAGTCCTGCTCCTCATTCATTTTGAACATCAAACTTTCGATGTTCAGTTCGTTTGTTCTTTGGGAATCTAATACATTGCCAGGACACTGCTAGTGTCGTACTCCAATTGAGCTACATGAACACAAATTGAAATGTCACGTCTGCAACCAGCTTGTTCCATTAAGCCTTTCAAGTAAACAGATTTATAACCAAGTCCCAAGTCACACTTGTGTATAGTTTTCATCTGCACACTATCACACAGGGATTTAAAGAAGACTCTGACGTGTCTCTAGAGCTTTTATGAGGTGGATTGTATTCATGCAAATCTATCTGTATTTGCTTTTTAAGTACAGACTTGTTGTGTCTCTACAGGGAGCATCCCACCATAGTCTCATTTTTTTTTTTTTTATCTCTCCCTTGGGCACTGGAAAAGTCTTGCTGTATGCACTTCGCTCAGCTTCAGGCAGAGGTGTTAATAGAACCTCTTGTGAATCAGCGTCTCTCCAGTCTACACTATCATTAGCCCTGGGGTGGGACAGAGGGAAAGAGAGGGAGTGTGGCACATCTCTTGTCATTTACCTTGTTTTTTTTCTCTCTCTCACTCATCTATTCTCTCTTCATGAGTCATTATTCCCCATCCGCAGACACGTAGCTGGAGTGACGGTTGCTGTATGGGCATGCACAGAATATGATCAATAAAATATTGTCACCCAATACATCATTCTTCAATTGGTGTTCACTCAAGCCAACCACGCTCTCTCACTTCTCAGTTTCCTGTTTTCTCTACATCCTACACTTGCATTCATTCCACTCTTCCATTATTGATATTTGAAATGCCTTTGGTAGACTTCACTCTATGATTCCTTTTCACTGGCATGTTTAAAATTAATGGAAGAATTGAAACAGTTAAAATTGCCTTTTAGATTTTTTTTTTAATGTTTTTGAAAGAAGTCTAATGAAAGCTGCATTTATTTAATCATATATTGTGATTGATCCTATATTGTGATCGTATATTGTGAAATATTATTACAATTTAAAATAATTGTTTCTTTATAAAAGAAAATGATGACGTCTGTTCAACATGATCTGGTAAAAGCTGTAACCACCATAGACACTTTTATTTTCCTAGGATGTTAAATTAGTCAAAACATACTATAAAATCAATGATGTTAATAAATGCTGTATTTTTTTAATTCTCATCAAATAATTCCCATGTCAGTTAAGCATTCAAGCAGTCAGATATTCAGTTTAATCTGAAATTTCTAGCATAATCTTTTTAGCATAATCAAAGCTAAATCTGCTGCTGTTTTTAAAGTATTATTGAGGCATAAGTTGACAAGAAGTTGTGAAGATTTCAGTCTTTTACCATTCAAGAGCAGTGATTTTATCCTTTTTATTGAAAAAAGCTGTGGGGGTGTTGCCAAAATGGGTGCTGTGTTACCTGAAACTTGCTTTGAATTAACATTTTAATTAACGTTTCTCTCATTCAACAGGCTTGTGAGTGTGGACTTCGATAATGTTATTCAGCAGCTGTAATTAAAGGAAAATAGTCTTATCGGAAACATACTTCCTCCTTCAGACACACAAACAGGTATGTTTAAGCAAAATCTGTAAATCCAGAGAGCCCTGATATCATCTACAGCAAGAAAAATCCTCATCAACCATAACTCCTTCAAATATACCAAGAGCTTGTAACACTCCAAAGAGAAAGGAAAATTTTAAATCGCAGACAGATAAACAAGTCATATCATATGAACCACTTTTATGATTCTTTTTTTATCATTCTGGAGCATCTCTGGCCCTTATTTACTTTCATTTTTAAAAGAGTGTCTACTGCCTTGAAAAGACATGAGGGTCAGTAAATAATAAAAGTTTAAATTGTAGCCAGCTATTTTCTTCACATTAATCCAACAAACCTGCACACTACTCCTGTCAATATTTCATTTGAGGTGAAATATCACAAACAAGTTTCATACCTGTTCAAGCATACATGGTGATACTCTTGCACACACTTTCTCAGATCTTTGAGTGAATTGAACTCAAGAACTGGATCAGTCTGATTCATGAATAGATCATTTGGACTGATTCAACTGATTCATATAAACGGATCACACTCAAAAGGACGATTCATTCATAAATCAGACACAGTTACTTGCCTCATGAACTCACCAAGAAGAGTTAGAACTGATTTTCAGTCATTAGCGACTTACATTTTGGCCTGCTTGTCACACATATATTATATAACTTTAGAGGACTTGGAGTATAATCAGACAAGTCATATGAACTACTTTTATGATTCTTTTTAGTCATTTTGTAGCAGCTCTGGTCTTCATTTACTTTCACTTTCCAAAGCGTGTCTAAGATATTTTTCAAAACTCCTTTCATGTTCCACAGAGGAAATATAATCATACAGGTTTGAAACGATGTGAGGGTGAGTAAATAGTCCAAGTTTATAGTTTAGATGTCTGTTTTCTTCACATAAACACGCAGTATCCCTCAAACCTGCTCACTATTCCAGTCAATATTTCATTTGAGGTGAAAAAATCACAAATGAGATTCATACCTCCTCAAGCATGTTCATACTCTCGCAAACACTTCCTCTCTCGCAAAGATGTATTCACACACCTAGCCCTGCTTTGAGTTGTGACAGGTGAGGAGAGGAAGTGTGACATGTCTTCTGCATACGATCACCTTAGCTCCACTCATTAGGCATTGCTGAGGGGGGGATCTGAGGGTGCTGTTGGGTATAAAGCAGGAACATGACTCACACATATCTAAACTTATGCGATTTCTTCTGGTTGTTCAACCAGGTGTGAGGCTATATGCATCACATATAAAACCTTATTACCGTGATTTACTCATAGCATTCATCAATACACAACTCCAGTCTGAGACTTACAGGTCTCTCAGTAAAGGCCTGGTGCAATAAAATGCTACGATTCAAAAAATAAAGATTGCCTGTGCAGCCAGAAAGGCTGCATTTGAAAGAAAACTTTTGTGCAGTGTTAAAGGACATTCTGTGGGCGAAGGAGTGTAACTTTGATATTGGATATTTTCCGGAGGGCCAAAAATGGTAGAGGTCTTGTTTTCTCATTTTAACAGGACTTCAGAGTCAAGTTATTGGTTCACAAAAAGTAATGGTGGTGTGAGACTGCCGACTGCAAACAGATTTACTGCATGACTGTGAACTGAGACATTTTGTAGTGTTGTCTGAACTCTAGACCAGTTTAATTCTCCATAGAGAACACTTTTATAGCAGTAATGCACTCTGATTTATAATGTACCGCCAATGTATACTTTTAATTTATTTTTAAATTAACTGATAATCTTGCCTTCTATAGTTGCTTTTAAATATTATTCATTCATTTATGCATTCATTCATTCATTCATGTGTTGATTTTATTTAATTAGTTTTGTTTATTTACCTCCTTGTCTTACATAATAATATAACAACAATGTCCCATTTTGGCCTACCAATAGAAACAAATGCATATCCCATCCATCCATCCATTTATTTTATTTTATTTTATTTTATTTGTTATGTTTTGTTTCGTTGTATTTTATTAATTTATTTACTTGTCTTCAATATAATATAGAAATGTACCTCCCTTGTTCTGTTCTATTCTATTCTATTCTATTCCTGTCTTCAGTAATGATATAATAACAATGTTTCATTTAGGCCTACCAATGGAAAAAAAAGCATCTCCCATCCATCCGTCCATTCCTTCATTTATTTATCTATTTATTTATTTATTTATTTATTTATTTATTTGTTTGTTTGTTTGTTTGTTTGTTTGTTTGTTTCTAGGGGCATAACATAGCAAAAATGCACCTCCTTTGCATCTATCTATCTATCTATCTATCTGTCTACCTATCTGTCTATCTATCTATCTATCTATCTATCTGTCTATCTATCTATCTATCTATCTATCCGTCTGTCCGTCTGTCCGATAGCTAGCTATCAATCTATCTATCTATACTTCTTATAATTTCTTAGCTAAGGGGGAAATCTGGATGTTACTCATTGTGACTCTCCTCATCCTTCTGTCTCCTTTTCTCTCGCCTCATCTGTCTGTCCTTACCCCCAGGTACGCCGCGGCTGCCGTGATCGGCTCCCTCACGCTATTTTGTGTTTACTTTATTATTAAAGTTTTCTTTGAACATTCGCCGGTTCCCGCCTCCTCCTTCCCGTGACTACGAACGGTGTTACACTCATATCTCAATCTTTGTGCCATCCACTATACAGGTAGTGCATGAGTGAATGAGTCAGACAGAGATAGACACTAGCACCCATCCTCCAGTGGTGTCTGCACACTTCAAGTATCACCTCCTTTGATCTATGTGCTAAAAATCATTATATTATCTGCAGCATTACAGAAACCATTCCTCGTTAAGAGATTGTGGGGCGAGAGGTCAGTCCCTGGTATTTATCTTCTTCAAACACTTCTAGTCAGCGCAAAGAGCCCTGGAAAGATCACTGAGGGGGTCAAAAGAGCAGAAATCCCATCATGCCATGCAACAAAATCTATTTGATACCACCATTTCTCCATGTTAAATTAAACCGTCGGTACCTGCCGGGCTTATCTGTCAAACGGCTCCTGACTCGCTCATCCATTATAAACACATTGCCAGTCGATCGATCCAAACAGCTGCTACTGTAATAGTCTTCCGCCACAATTATAAGGATGTTGTGGCTGTTTTGTTGTTCGTTTAATATGGTGAGGGTTTTGGGAATATACTTTCAGATGTCACTGCCGTGCTCTTCTCAAATATTGATCGCACTCTGTCGTAACTGGAGCAGCTGTGATGGGCTCATAAGCTTCATTCTGTCATATTTTTTTCTGCAGGTGAGATGAATTTGTGATGCCCGAGGCAGCTTGTTTTAATTACACCCTCTATATACACTCCATTGAATTACAATGGCAGTTCTTTGATTACACAATTCATCAAATTCTAAATACAGAAAAGCTCAAATGAAAAGAGAAAACATGCTGCAAACCCATTTAAAGGGTCAAACTGGGAAAACTCATTGACAAAAGCCTTGCATTTAAATAAACGCATCATTTTATAAACTAGAGAGCTGCATGAAATGGCATTTGAAATCGTAATTGTGACAGTTGTGGTTTGATTTTGATTTCCTTTCGGTTTGTAAAGATGACTTGCAAGTAACATCATAAAATGCCCTACTTCACAGCTCTCAAACAGATCTGAGATGATCTCTGTGTACCAATGCAGTCAGAATGCCATTCATACTTTTCATCTTTTCTCATCTTGAAAGAAATTCTTAAAGGAAAGATTTTTTTACCATTTTTATCATGCTGATGTTTTTTTTAATGGGACTCAAATTCTCCTTTTTTTAGTCCAAAGTTTTCATTAGGAAAAACTGGATAAAATAGGGACAACATGTGTTTTACTCCAGGCAAGAACAAAATAAACAATTTGTTCTCACACAATTGTAAGATTTCTTGGTCTGATAAATTGCCACTGGTGCTTCAGCAATTTGTCAGTTTGCTTTTTATGACATGTCACTTTGCTGAAATACTTGTTGGTGTTACAAAACAGCCACAGTTCCAGACACTATGAGCAGGGATGGGATTTTTCTGTATTTCCGACCTGAAGTATGACCAACGTGAACTGCGTAAATCTTGTTGCCAACAAAAAAGAAGTTCTAAGGTCTTGCCAAAATAAATATTTGAAAGCAAAGCAATTAAATGATCTATAAATATTATGGACACAATATTGTAGCTGTACTAAATGTATTTTTTTTTGTAATAGTAGTAGCAAATACAGTAATTGTATTTTGGTAATTGTAATATATTTATTTATTGGTTTAATTTTATTATTTAAATAATAATGAAATATGAACAATAAAAATATTAAACCCATATTAATAATATTAATATTAATTATTATTTTATTATTATTATTATTATTATTACTTGTTTTTTTACAGTATACAATAGCATTACTGCAATAGTAATATTTTTATTTATTAGTTAAAATTTTATTTAAATAATAATAATAATAATAATTCATTTATTATTATTATTATTATTATTATTATTATTATTGTATATTCATATTAAATGGGAATGGATCTTCTTTTTTTTTTTTTTTTAGATGATCAGGTTGCTGATGAGATATCAGCATATTTCCATGACGACCTACCAAAAAACTTTGCTGCATGGCTGAACTTAAGATCTCAAAGGAGCTAAATGTTAACTATCTTTGCTTAATTCACTGCATTAAAGTGAAATTGAAGTATGAGACCTTTTTTTACAACCTTTCCACACTTATTTTGGCTCAAGTGGCCACCGGTTGAAAGAAAAATATCACCTCAGAGCAAAGCAAAACCAGTCTCTCTCTCTTTCTTTTCCCTTCCCTCTCTCTCTCTTATACGGTTATTGTTATTCTCACATCCAAAGGCAAGTCATCAGCATTTTTCATTAATATGAGTAATTACTGAAAAAAGATTGTGTGGCAGGCGAGCAAAGCCTTTCAAATGTCATCTCTTTTAAATTAGTCTGACAACAAATCTCTAAAATGGCAGCGCTATAATGATCCGATTTTAATTGCTCAGAATCAAACAGTGAGCGACCAATTACCATTGGGTCTCATTGTTGAGGTTGTTCAGGCCTCAGCTGTGGCTTTTAAATAAAGGTGAACCCAGGCCAGCCGCCTCTACGTCAGGAGGCCATTTCGAATGTGAGCTTGCCATGCGACACAAAAGCCCTGAAAATGAGCATGTGGAGAGAACACGCGGCATTCGGTTGCAAACTTCGGCGAACGCACAAAAGCAAGTCAATTCTAAAGACCTCGGTGTGATCTGGTTCAGAGGCAGAAAGCCGAAATCGTTTTCTCCCTGCCTGACCCATCCGTGCCTGGGGATCTGAGATAGGAATGACCTCTAACTCGCACAATGTGACGGCACAGGGTGTCATTCACTGGAAAAGTGGATTAATTTTCTCGCAAATTGACTGTTAATTCCTCTCTTATCTCTGCCGCTGATTGGCTTAGAATGACTGCTGTGCTCCTCTGGTTCCCAGTGGCATCTAGCGTGTCTCAGATGTCCTGCCGATTGGGTCGTTCTTGCTGTCGGGACGGGTGCTCTCATGCCCCACGGAATTTCATTGGCCCGCTGAGATATGAACTTCCTCCATAGTCCTGTATTTAACCTTCAGAGAGTTCTGAAGGTACCCCCCCACCCTCCAGCTTATGTAACTATGCCATAGCAGTACAGAAATTACTCCAACCTAATTAATTAGTCACTGTTTATGAGTGTTAGTCACAGTACCTCTGCATGTAGACGCTATAAAAGCACCACTGTGGTAGCCAGCGCAGGGTTTGAACACAGTCCACAGATGGTCATTAGTGAAATAGTGAAAAAAGAAACACAATTCAGTCATTTTAATCATTCTCATTTTGTTTCAAAAACCTTTGCCCCCTTTTGTTCTTCATAGAACACATATTTTCATTGGTGCTCTTTCTTGTAAAAGTGATATTCCAATCCAAAGGGAATATACTCTGCATGTGCTCTGTGCCACTATTAACAACATTGGGAATTAGGGAACATCAATACATCACTTCATAGTAAATGGAGAGGGAAATTTACCCACCAGTCATTGCAAATCAGTGAGTTTTGATAGCCTTGAAACCATAGCTGCTACAGCCATATACATGCAAATGCATGTCTTAGACCAGTGTGTCATGACTCACTGTTTTCTGAGCTTCTTATGCTAATTATGTTTAAAAAAAAAATTTGAAAACAGCTGAAGCAATTATTTTAATGAAACAGAATCAGTCATTTCGTGTTTCACAGAAGCAAGAAAGTCATGCAGTTTTGGAACAATGTGAGAATTTTCACTTTTATGAGAACAAACTGTTTATTAATTTTACTGTCTGTGGGGTAAAGGAAATATAGGCATCATCTAGATCGTCTAATCTAATCATATTTATCCTTTACAGACTGGTTGACGTATCTCAGTATCCCAGCACTCTGTCGTTTCCATATTTTCACAATCTATTAGCACATGTTGATAGAGTGGTAGACACTTTTCCTCTAATTCACAAGATGAGTCTTGTATGTGAAGAATAGTGAGAACAAAAAAATTGAAAGTCGGCTAGAGAGATGATGTGAAAGAGAGAGAGAAATTATTTGAAAGGCTCATCATTTTCCACCCTGAGACAAAAAAAAAAAGTTATTTATGCCCTATCCATTGATGATATATATATATAGTGTGACCATTTTCAGTGGTACAGAGGTTTGTGGACCTGTTTATTATTTTTCAAAAAGTAACATATGGAATGCAAAATTTCAATGAAAAAAATAAAAATAATTAGCAGAACATATATATCCCAGGATAATTGGTGCTAAGTTTTGCTATCAGATTTCTCTCACTTTTATTTTTTTCCATTTTTAGTTTGTTTTGGAACATTAAAAACATAGTAGCAAAATATTAATTTACCATCTGGCAAAATAAGACATGTTATGTTGTCACCTTTAAATAAGATTAGGTGCAAAGTGTGCTTGCTATGATAAGTTACTAAACAGACATTTATTTATGACTAGCAAATGATGTTTAATGCTCTTACTTGGCAGGAGTTGCTCAATCTCCTTTGGCAACAAGCTTTCAACACACACTGTTAATCTCTGTCAAAGTGAACTTCCAGAAGGCAGAGCAACGATAAAATTCAATGACGGAAAACTCAAACACTTGTACAGGAGGGAGTTCCTTTTCATTTTTGTTCTTGCTGAGCAAAACCGTCTCAGGTTACGTATGTAACCCTGGTTCCTCGAGGGAACGAGACGCTGCCTCGGAAAACGCTGGGGAACACCTTCTGTGACCACGCTCTGAATAACATGTGAAATCAAAGCTTCTCTGTTAGGCAGTTAGCTGGGTTGGGCTGGCGGTCTCCGCAGAAATACAGTTTCCTCATAGAGGGAGCTCTGGATGGAGGATAGTCTCAACAACCTCGGTTGAAAGACTGGAAGTTATGAGTTGTGCCTCCTCAGAAAGGCCACACCCACAGCTTCCGCAGCTCCGGGCGGGGGCGTGCCCTCCGCCTGTGAGAGGAGATCTCTCCTGACGGGAATCTCCCATAGAGCGCCGTCGAGGAGAGAA
>NW_015539842.1:488465-488954 GCF_001515605.1 Sinocyclocheilus anshuiensis | reverse complement strand
CCACGTCTGTACCATGGCATCCAGCCCCAGTGGAGCTGGGTGAGTCAGAGAGAACCAGAGGGGACAGTGCGATGTCATCTGTGTCGCAAACAGGTCCACCTGAGCCTGGCCAAAAACTCTCCATATCTGCTTCACCACCTCGGGGGGAAGCATCCATTCCCCGGGCCTCGGCCCCTGCCTCGACAGGATGTCTGCTCCCAAATTGAGATGCCCAGGGATGTAAACTGCTCTCAGCGAGAGAAGTTTACCCTGGGACCACACAAGGATCTGGTACGCTAGTTTGTACAAACGGCGTGAGCGCAGACTTCCCTGGTGGTTGATGTAAGAGACCACCGCTGTGTTGTCGGTGCGCACCAACACATGGTGACCTCTTAGGTCTGGGATAAAGTGTTTCAGAACTCGAAACATGTCCAGCATCTCCAGACAATTGAATGCCACGTCAGATGGCGACCACTCCACAGACCGCGGGCAGGGTGGCCACTCATGACC
>NW_015539842.1:474678-486734 GCF_001515605.1 Sinocyclocheilus anshuiensis | reverse complement strand
GAAAGCGGGGCCGGCACCGCGAGGAATGCTAGTGAAGGCTCCCTCCTCAAAGAGAGCCCTCTGAGAGCGAAGCAAGGCAGTAACAACTATGCTTCGCTCCCAAGCAAACCACACACAGGCTGTGTGTATCCCCACTCGTGATATAACATTTTCTTTGGGCAAGGAGGAACACACAACCTACAACGTGGCTTGCTCTCGCCCTTGAAATGCTTTATCTTTGCATGAGCTTAGACATAGCTGGAGCTTATAGACTTTCACAATTGACAGACAACAATAAATATGACTGACACACACAGAGCGCTTCGCTGAATGACAGAAAGCTGACGCTGGCTCCGCCGAACGTGCTTTTATAGCTTCCTGGTCATGACGTCACCCGCCCGTGACGTCCCGCTCAGCTATTGGACTGATTTCACATGTTATTCAGAGCGTGGTCACAGAAGGCGTTCCCCAGCATTTTCCGACGCAGCTCGAGTTCCTGAAGAGGAACCTTCAGCACCCGAGCGGAAACACCATGTACTGAATGTGGCGTTCACTGTGCCATTCTTCTCAAAGAAGTTCCATAAACATCTTCTAATTTCAAATAAGAAAAATATATTTTTTTTTTGTGGTAGAGAGATTTGTGCACCTACTTGGACATTTTATTTTGGACATTTAACTGTCTTTCTTTCTTTCTTTCTTTCTGTCATTCTTTCTTTCTTTCTTTTCCATGTTATTTTCTTTGGTGCCGCTGTGAACTTGAAATCTCTGTATGGCTATTTGAGTGCAAAATGTCTCACAGCTTTAGTTGCATGCTAAAAATTAAAGACCATGCGAAGTTGAAATGTTACTGATTCAATTTAGCTCTGAATACAGAAATCTCTACTTTTTTTTTGTCCACATATTTATGACTCTTTTTTTTTCTGTAGGAGCAACATCAGAAGCTTGCTGCTATGAGGGAACATTGGTTCTCACCTTTACCCCATCTCTCATCCTCGAAAAATCCATCACTGACCCTGAAACCATGGCTGGAGTCAAGCCTGAGACAGCCGCCCATGAAATGAGTCTTGTAGTTAGCACAGAAGTCCTGTGGGAGAGGTACAGAGGCTGTAGTCTTTACTGTAAATGTATAAAGTTTAAGTGAAGGGTTAGGAATGGATATAAAACTCAAAAGAGTTTTATAGGTGAGATACTTGCCTGCAATGACAGCGGTCACGGTACACAGCAAGTTCATATCTCCACTGGATCTGACACTCACAGCAGTGATTCCTTTCTTATTTTTGACTTTTTGGCTACTTTTTTTTTTTTTTTATTAAAACAAATTGTAAAGATAGAACAGAACTTAGAGCAGGCCGTAATTATTATACCATGGCTCCAAATGTGAGCAATTTTATACCAGGGTAAAAGACGCAGACGCAAAGTTGATTATGAGCTAATTAGATCTAATAATATATTTTTTTTTTTTATATTTTAATACATATGCATACACTACCAGTGAAAAGTTTGGAATAATAATATTAATAATATGATTTTAATGTTTTTTTTTTAAAGAAGTGTCTAATGCTCAGCATGGCCTAATTTATTTGATTAAAAAGTCCATTAAAAACAGTAATATTGTGAAATATTGTTACAATTTAAAATAACTGTTTTCTATTGTAATCTATTTTAAAATATGTATTCCTGTAATGGCAAATGCTGTAATGCTCCAGTTTTCAATGTCATATGATATATGCATATATACATATTGTGATCTTTTTTTTATTTCCTGCAGAAAAAAAAAAGGTTTCAACTCGATTTAACTTAGATTTAAACTCACTTATAACAAATGCTGTATTTTGATTTAAATTGATGGCATTAAAAATCATGGCATTTAAATTCCTGAAAAAAAAAACTGCATTTAAATTATTTACACTTGTAGATTGCTTTGCATTGGTCAATCCATATGCCATTATGTCTAGCAACATCGCTGAGCATAATACTCTCTGTAACATTTTCCTCATGGAGTAATTGTCCATTCTGCACAGGTTCGGTGGTGATATTAACCTCTGCACAGATGTTACACTCGAGGGTGAGCAGCTGGGTCTCTGTGTTTATAAATATGTCCTCCATCCCTCCTTCCCCAGCCAAAGCTCCTGCAGTGACATTTTATGGTACTTGGCAGCTTTTTACTTCTTAATATTTTGATTAATACACTCAAACCCTAAAATTATTATTCACTCCTGTAATGCTGAGAGATTGGTTCACCATTAACGCTCTCTCTTCCTGTCCCTCTCTTTTTTTTTTCCCTTGATATTTTTCATAATCGTTTAGATAAACTTTTGTTTGAAAATAAAAGCTAAGTGTTTGGGAGGTTTGAGGAGAACGAGAAATAGTTCATCTCTGCAGTATTGCATGCTCCTTTGTGACACCATATAAATGACTCCACTAATGCTGACTGACATTTCGGTTTTAACGGTGGCCAGGAAAAAAAAGTGATTTGTGGAAAAACATGAAGTTATCTGCTCTCTGTAGATACAGAGAGAGAAAGTGCACCCACAGAGTGTTCCAGACTTCAAAGTCGTTTGAACAAGAAATAACCAGCATGCTGAATAATGCATGTCGTTGCAAGCACATGGTGGCATACAGAGACACTAAATGCATCCCCTGATATATGCTAACAGATTACACACGTTTTAAACCCATAATGCATTAAGTATTAACATGCTTTGCTTAAATTCATTTTATATTTTAATGTGCCAACAACAGTCATTTTTTATGACTCTTTCTCTGACCTTTAGGATTAAGGCTATTTGTGGTACTGTACCTTTAAGTGAATAGTTTACCAAAAAATGATAATATGCTGAAAATTTACACTCAGGTCATCCAAGATTTAGATGAGTTAGTTTCTTCATCAGAACAGATTTGGAGAAATTTAGTATTACATCACTTGCTCACCAATAGATCCTCTGCAGTGAATGGGTGCCGTCAAAAAGAGAGGCCAAGCAGCTGATAAAAACATCACAATAATCTACAAGGAATCCACACAATGCCATTCCATCAATTAACATTTTGTAAAGTGAAAATATGTGTTTGAAGCAATGGTTTGAAGTGAAAAATGCCTTGATGGATTTGTTTCTAGAGTCGTGTGGCTCTAATTCTGGACTCTACTTCTGATGGCACCCATTCACTGCAAAGGATCCATTGGTTGAAGCTGTGTCCAGTGTAGACATGATGTAATAAAAATGACAAAATTATGTACAATCTGAATACTGCAAGCTCCATCATTAGCAGAGCTGTAGATTGCTACGGTTACTCTCCTCATCTACTTGCCAGTCTGTGGCTGTACTTGTTGTGTAAACATCCTTCACTTTCAATTATCCAGCTGACTCATGGACCCCATTTACCAATTAGACTGTGACAGTGTGGCAATAAGGAGAAAATGAACAATTAGAGGAGGCCTGCTGACCTACGCCCTGACTGAATAACATAGCCATGGGAAAGGCTATATATAGAGGTAAGAAAAACAATCATTAACATTATTTTTTTGAAGAATATGGAAATACAGCTGAACTGTAAAACTGTAATGTGGACATTATGGATGTACATGACATTATTGTTAGTGAAGGCATGAATTCAGATGGTGAATCTGCAGCTGTCTGGAAGATGCTTTATGTTCTGATACTTTACCCCTGCTTATATATCTGCATTTGTCATTGCATTACTCTGCTTTCTATTAGAATTACTTTATGCAAGTAAGTGAATGTAGGCACAAGTGCACTGCCAGCACACAATCTAGTTAAACTAACTTACTCATACTCAAAAGTGTTTTTTGTTTATATTTGAAGTCCAAGGCTGCATTTATTTGATCAAAAAAATATATATAGTAAAAAAGTATTATTACAATTTAAAATATGTGTTCTATTTTAATGTATTTTAAAACGTAATGTATTCCTGTTCTGGCTGCTTCATATTTTTTGAACACATGATATATTTTTCATGATTCTTTAAAACAGAGAAAGTTGAAAAGAACAGCATTTATTTTAGATCGATTTTTGTAGTGAAGTTTTCACTGTCACTTTTGAATAATTTAATGTGTCCTTGCTAAAAAATAATTAATTAATTAAATAAATAAATAAATACAAATGATGTTGTCTTTTTTCCATGCTGTTTGTAATCATTAAGGTCTAAAGAGTTGCAGTGCTTCCAAGAAAAAGATGGAGAGAAATTAATTCTTTGACTTTTTTATGGCTCTTTTTTTAAAGAGTTCATCTTCAAGCTCACTTGTATGTGTAAACAATCTTCTGTTCCCATTAGGCTTGTCCAGTCAATTCCAAAATCTCCTGAACTTGCAACCCGGTGTCCTTAGCCCAGATCCTGTGTCGCCCATTAATTTACGTATGGCTTTCTCTTGCCCACTTAGTGCCAGCTTCCTTTCAAAAGATGAGGTGAAATGATGGGAAAATTATTCTAGCCAGAACAATGATTTATAATTTAATACCTATAATACAATATAGGACTTCTTGTGCATGAATATAGCAATTGAGCAGAATATAGCAATTATGTTTGAATTCCTTAAAGAGGTTGTCCTTGGAATTTGAATGAGGCAGAACTTGTTTGATCAGCTTTCTCTTACTCTGAACATTCAGCATTCAGATGAGTCAAAGCAATGTAGTGTACATTCAATCTATATTCAAAGATGGAGGTTTTCACGGTTATTAAATCAGTAATCTTTTAATTCGCCCAATTAGCAAACCAGTAGAGCGCATCACTTGGGTTCTAAAAGTACAAATCTCATTTATTTTCTAATAAATAGATTTTTAGCAGGGACATATAAACCTTTAAAAACAGTGACCATGAGCTCGAATGATTTCCCAGAAGAGAAGATTTATGCTTTTGTAGCGGAAGCAGGTATGTATCTTTTCTACTTGTGATTTAAAAGTGTCACTTCAAACTAAATGAAAAACTATATGACCCACAATCCTGAAGAGAGTTCCCTACAACCATTCAGCTTTTTACCTTAAGAGATATTAATTCATGGTCTGGAGTTGTGTTGATTGCTTGTGGATTATTGTGAGGTTTCTATCCACTGTTTGGACTCTAACTCTGACGGCACCCATTCACTGCATAAGATCCATTAGTGAGCAAGTGATGTAATTTAAAATGTTTCCAAATTTGTTCTGGTAACGAAAGAAGCTCAACTACATCTTGGATGGCCTGAGGGTGAATATATTTTAAGAAATGTTATTTTTTGTAAGACCTATTCCTTTAAAATATGTTTATATTTATATCAGTGAATGTCTGAAAAATACTTACAGAAGCCCATGCTACTGCAAATAGCGAATGTTTGTCCACTTAAAAAAATTGTAGCTCGACCTGTGAACAGTGAAACAGCATATTTCCCATGAGTATGTCTAAGCTTTCAAGGTACCTGATGTATTTATTGCTTTAAACTGAACATTGGACGGAATTTTATTCAAATAAATCGTCAAGTTGCACACCAATACATTCTGAAATTAAACATTTATATGAACAGTGTTAATGTAGCACCTGCTGAATCAAATTCCCCACCTGACTGAATTCACGGTTTGTTTCATTTGCTGGTTACAGCACATGTAGCCATGTATCCATGCAGTGTCATTGCTTAGTGTTGTGATGGAGCTTGCTAATCTTCCTCTGCCAAGTAACACCTTACTGTTCTGTTTAGTCTTTGTCAAGCCATTAGCTAGGGACACATTAGGGACAACAGACTGTGGTCCTTTTTCTCCTTGCCTGTCAATGATTAAAAAGGGCCCTGTATTTTATTTCACCTCCACAGTAGCCAATTCGTCTGCTTGACAGATAGTTCTGCATATTCCCTATCAGGGGGGTCATTTATTTAAGTGTCGAAGAATTAGATTAGGGCCAACAGGACTGATTTCATAGTCACGACTGGGCAAAAGAAAAGAAAAAGTTAAGATGCAAACATGAACGAACATCTTGTCTGCACTGTATATATATATATGTATGTATATATATATATATATATATATATATATACACATATATATATTACTAGAATAGTATATTAGAATTAAATACAACTGACTGTATCTGATTGTGGTGTAGTAGATGCATTTAGATTTCGATTGAATAAATATTATTTTCTAATGTACTGTTTAGAGTGAAAGTTAAGATGAATTAAATGTAAGGTGAGAATACATATGTCAAATTAGCAAACGTGTGTGTTTACCACCTACATCATTTGTCTTTCTCTCTTGTTTTACGGAGTAATTTCAACACTTTGATTCACAGATTAGAACTTCATTTTATTACTACATTATCACAGCACTAATAAATAGAGACTTTGCATCTTCAGTCTTCATTAGTGCACATTTATAGCGATTTAAAATGAATAGTGTGCACATTTAAGTATGTAAAATAATCATACTTTAATCAGCTGTATTGATCGAAACTAACTACTTTAACAAACTTACCAATGGAACACGTTTGGTATAATACAAACAGAATGCAGAGCAGCAGAGGGTATAATGACAGTGCAGCTAATCAAAAGCAGAGGTTGGCTAAACCAAGTACACATGTCTGGTCACCCAGAGGGCATTATTGAGCCCCACACAGGTTTTATACATGATTAGAGCAGACAGTTGCAGCTACTCTCAAACTGCTATTCTGCGGTTTAAACTGTGCGGTTGTTAAAGAAGTTAAGCAGTGATCTCTCTCCTGATGGTTTTGAGCATGTGGGAAAGTAGTTATGTATGTGCTTGCATGGACAAGTGCGAAATCTGAACTATCTGGGAAGCTTTCATACCCAGTATGAAGCTTTACTGCGTGATAGTCTAATTCAGAGTACAGAAGAGAACATAACAATCATGAGGCACCATTTACAGCCTCCCACTCAAGAGAACACTTTGCGGCTGAGTTAAATTGCTTATATATATATTTCTGTTTATTGATGCCCTGATGTCATTTTCTTTTCTTTACTTTTCTTTTCTTTTCTTTTCCATTAGTAATTTGAAACCTATATCTGTTGGAAATATTTAAACACAGCCAAGTGCTAACATTATGTAAATCTTCACACATTTATGATTGTTCTTACACTTGATTAATTATGTTAACTTTGTGTGTTAACATTGCTGTGCACATTCATAACATACTAGGATTTATTTTTTGATGACATTTACAGTAGTAGCTGCTGCATGATTGGATTCAAGTAAAGCTGCCAGTGAAAATGCCAAGTTCATTACTGCCTTGAGCGCAAGTTAATTAAGTCAACCAAATGAGATCCTGATTCTGTTAATGCATCCACTCGAATGGGTATTGAATAGTCATTCTGCATAAAGAGTGCTACTCCTACCTCTGACTCGATTAGACACTGTTTATTTCTGGTGCATAACAACATGCTGACATTTACTAAGTTTGAGTTCTGGAAGTTTTTGATGTGTTATATTGGTTTAGTGTTAATGAAGCTTAGATTTTGTGGATTTAACATTATCATATATTTGTGTGTTTCAGCCACTGGTCCACATACAAAAAGAGCCCTGACACAATTTGAAAACTGGGGACAACCTACACCTAACAGCACAGCAACGTAACAACCTCCCGTGATTTAATCGCCGCCAGTGTGAATTCTCCTCAAGGAGTAAAAAGGAGGAGAACATTCCCGTCTCAAACTCTTGTAATGGTGCCTCTGAGCGGCACTCTTGTCCTCCAGGCATTGCAGTGTCTATGTTGTGAAGCTTCTGTGCCCTCTGAGACCGTTTTAATAGTGTGAGATGGTTCAGTATTGTGTTGGAATCTGCAATGTACCACAGTAAGCCTTGTAGATGTAGTTCCTTCAGGCTCCAGAACAGTGTATGGCGTAAAATGTTCTATATACAGTAGGTATTGTGTTCAAACTCTGGAAGCTGGTTTGCTGTATGTAAAATGTCATGGCCGCCAGAATTTGTATTCCTCAATTTGTCTGGAATGAATGTTCTAGCACACTTAAAACAACAAAATTGCCGCCCTCTCGTATATGTCATGGCAGCAATGCTGTGACTAGAAAAGTGGAGAGCCATACATATGTCACATTCACCTGGAAAAGTGCTACACCTGGTGTCCGTCATTGGTTCAAATTGGCAATTCCCTAGTTTTACAAAAAAACACAGTGCTGTCTCGACACAATACCATGACCATCTGTGACTGGCGGTTTGTGTTGGAGAACTCTGACTTCTGATGAAACTGGCAGGGAGAGCCGGGGCTGGGAACGATAGGACATACCTGTCCGGACCTCTTCAGCTCTAATGAAGGCAGAGGGTATAATGACAGTGCAGCTAATCAAAAGCAGAGGTTGGCTAAACCAAGTACACATGTCTGGTCACCCAGAGGGCATTATTGAGCCCCACACAGGTTTTATACATGATTAGAGCAGACAGTTGCAGCTACTCTCAAACTGCTATTCTGCGGTTTAAACTGTGCGGTTGTTAAAGAAGTTAAGCAGTGATCTCTCTCCTGATGGTTTTGAGCATGTGGGAAAGTAGTTATGTATGTGCTTGCATGGACAAGTGCGAAATCTGAACTATCTGGGAAGCTTTCATACCCAGTATGAAGCTTTACTGCGTGATAGTCTAATTCAGAGTACAGAAGAGAACATAACAATCATGAGGCACCATTTACAGCCTCCCACTCAAGAGAACACTTTGCGGCTGAGTTAAATTGCTACGCTTATTGCCATAACCAATCATAGTTTTTGTCCAGGAGGAATTTCAGGAGGACAGTGACCAGTGTGGAATTGTCTTGAGGTCCAGAATGTAATATTGAAGAGGAATTAAATCACTCTATAAATGTGTGAATAAATGAAATGATGTTTGGTGAGTTGAGTTTAGTGCTGGACTGTTGTGCAACATAGCTGTGCTGTCAAGCAAGAAATAACCAGCATATGTTGTTTTTTTGTTTTTTTTGCAGCAGGGATGTCCATACTAAGATCAAGGCCAGTTAATAAAGTAGTGACAGAAGGGATAGGTCATCCAAAAATGATTGATTGATTGTCTGGTTGATTGATTTCAAAATATCTTCTTTTGTGCTCCACAGAAAAAAAAGAAAGTCAAACTGCTTTCGAACAACATGAGAGTAAGTAAACAATGACAATTTTCAGTTTTGGGTGAACTGTTGCTTTAGAAAAAGAGAAATTGAAACTGGGGGTTACATTGTGTTTCATTTAATTACTTAAATGTACTATTTATTTTAATGTATTATTAAAAAATATATACAGTGTTGGGAAAAAATACTTTTTAAAAGTAATGCATTACAATATTGCATTACTCCCTAAAAAAAGTACAAGTTACAACTAAGTAATGTACAAGTTACAGTACATTACTTAGTTACTTTTATGGAACGTGATCCGTTACATTACTTTTGCATAACTTTTTTTCTCAACTGGGCTGGGCTTGCTAACAAAAAAAATGTAATTAAAAACAATAACACTATTATTTGAGTAATTAATAATACTAATAATGTTTATCTGAAGTCATTTTTGCTTATTTGTATGGTTAAATTGGACCATCAAATGTCAGCAGTGATATTAAATACATAAAGTATATTTGTGTTATTTAACAGATTTAATTATTGCAGGTTCTAGGAATACTGAATCAGTTTTTGTGCAAGTGGTATGAGTTAATGCATGTTCACATGTAGTCTAGAACTACAGTAACCATAATGTTTACACAGCGCACACAACACCTCTGCACCTTACTTGGAAACTTGGAAACAAGAGAGGTCTCAGTCAATAAATGGAAAACAAAGTAACCTACATTACTTGTTTGAAAAAGCAACTAGATATTTTGTTGTAAATTTAAAAGTAATGCATTAGACTTCTGATGAAACTGGCAGGGAGAGCCGGGGCTGGGAACGATAGGACATACCTGTCCGGACCTCTTCAGCTCTAATGAAGGAAAGGTGAGGGGCTTCTTGGTATTCTCCTGCAGCAGTCATTAGGGACAGTGGGACTGGTCTGCGGGCTTCAGGTTAGCACAATTAAACGGCTGTCTTGTCAGCTTAGCGTGAAGGTTGCCAGTGTGAAATTAATAGGTCTCTTCTGCTTTTGTGCAACTCCGAGCTGCTCAGTTTTCCCCAGCGGTAGGGTCAGAGGCTGAGTGTGCAGGGAGAAAGCGATAGAAAGAGAAGAGAAGGCCAGTTGAATGGAGAAACCAGAGGATATGGAGAGACTAAAGTATAAGGAGAGAAAAGAAATGTGCGTGGAAAGTATATATTGTTTTTTTTCACTCAAGGAGATCTATAATAGCTGAAGTATATCCGTTATGATGCCAAAACTTAAAAGGACATTTTCATGCAGATTCCAACTTGTGCCGCCTGCATGAGCTCCACAGCGGCTAATCACTAGACTACAGCTCTGACCAGCTCAATATATTTAGCTTTATTTAATTATATGTCTTGATGCAAGCATGTCATCAGAACACTGCCGCTGTGACTTACTAAATTGTATAAAAACCTGCAAATGCACACAATGTCTTATCAATTGTTTTTACAAATTGTGGATTTTATATCTGAAACTCTAGATTTTTTTTTTTTAACCACATGCTCTTTAACTGGTGGTTCTCTTTCTCAGGTTCAGTGTCGTTCTCAAGCGCATCTGCTCCCACAGCATATTGAGAGATTTGACAGAACTGATTTATCATCACTGTTGAAATGTGGTGTGACTTTTCTATTTAAATACATGGTCTCATAGCTTGCATAATATTTAAATATTATATTATTAATAGATATTTTAATTACATTGTAGATACATTTTAAATATCATAATTTATAATTAATGCTTTTTCTACCATACCTTTCATTTATATTAAGTCTAGAATATTTATCTTTGTTTATATGATAAATGCAGAATATTTTTACATGCAGAACTAAATACAATATAGAAATTGAATAAGTCATCATATATTAATGGTTAATCAATCAAATCAATGGAATCAATAAAATGATTGCTATTTAGTAAGAGATGCAAGTAACCAATATTGGTTGGTTAGTTAGTTAGTTAGTTAGTTAGTTAGTTAGTCAGTTAGTTAGTTAGTTAGTTAGTTAGTTAGTTAGTTAGTTAGTTACCCCTCAAAAGTTTGGGCTTGGTAAGATTTTTAGTGTTTTTGAAAGATTTTAAAAGACTTTTATCCTCAAGGGCTTGATTTGATAAAAAAATAAAAAAATAAAAAAATAAAACAGCAATATTGTGAAATAGTATTACATTTTAAAATGACCGCTATTACATTTACATTTAATAACTACTACAGTCTTCAGTGTCACATGATCCTTCAGAAATCGTTCTAATATTCTGATTTGCTGCTCAAGAAAATGTTCTTATTATTATCAATGTTAAAAATAGTTGTGCTGCTTTTTTTATAAATAGAAAGTTCACAAGTACAGCATTTATATTAAATAGACATTTTATAACATGATATAAATGTTTACTTTTGATGGTAGTATAGCTGACTAACCTGTATTGTTTAATCATTCATTATAATAATTAGTACCGTTTATGTGGCATATTAGTAAATCACAACCTAAATAAAAACTTGGTAAATATCTCACACACATTTTAAGCTCATCTTCTCCTTTTATCTTAGAGGTTTTATAGTTACTATAGTCCAGTACTGAAGGGAACCTCCAGTGAGCCTTTACTAATGGTCCCATCACTGACTGACCACACTAACAATGAGGGTCATGACTGGACCCTTTGGCCGGGGCAATAAAAGCCTTTAGACTGGAGATGGGACGCGATGGGATGCCCATTTGTCTTCCAGCTACACGCAGATGGACAAGGCTAATGGGCCTGTGATGGCAGGCTATCGAATAAAACCTGTCAGCATGCTTAGTAATGTGCTAAGGCCTAACAGCGGAGAGGTCATCTCAGTCGGGTGATGGGGTGGGAAGGGGGTCGCATAGCACAAGATAGAGGGCACTTATTTGATGCTGTTTGGATTTGACAGAGAAAATGTTTTGCTGGATTGCCAGGGGATTCAATTGGCACAACTGGTGCCAAGACAACCACACAAGCACCTCAGGTTAGTCACATGGAAGGGAATTTTGGGTATGCTCCATGTGTTTGTTAGAAAAGG